>NC_137742.1:99656007-99848507 GCF_963264785.1 Psittacula echo | reverse complement strand
CTTGAAGAGTTTGCAGTAGGATAAGACAGAAAGAAAAGAGAAAGAACTATTATACCTTGCTGTCCCTTTTGCTTTACAGTTAGAAAACTGAGGCACAAAGAAGAAAAGCAATTTGCTCAAGGCAGTGAAGAAAATCTTCAGCAAGGTTGGCAACTCCCAAGAGATCGTTAGAATTTCTGCCAACTGCCTTGATGTAAGATCATTTTCTACACTTTTTGGGGGGTCACCTGTGCCCTTTATGCTTTCCCACTAGGCAAAAGTTAGCAGATAAAGAGAGAATCGGACCATAAATCTCTTTTATCTGATAGAAGAATTCGCGGTTAGGAATAAAGGCACACCCTAAATAGCATCTTGCATAGATTTGTGTAAGAGAAGATATAATCTGTGTGCATATTAATTTTAATTTGAAAAATGTCTTGTCTTGAAATGAAGTAAGGAAAATTTGCCTTTTCGTATAATAGGAGTAGTTTTGGCATGTACCAGCCATTCCCATGTCAAATCAGAAGATAAAAAAAGTCTTGCACAATGCTCCTAAAAGGCAGAAAGATTAATATTTATTAAATCAGAAAAATAGGATAGTCATGTGACACACAATCTGTGTCAGCCAGAACCATTTCTTGTTTATCTTGAGAGACTGACAGGATCTTCTCACCAATAATTATTAGCTAAACTCTTCAGAAATTAATTTCACATACAATCACAAACCCAGCCAGCAGGGAAAGAAAAAAGAAGGGAGGATAGCAAATAAATTATTTGCTGCCAATGAATGAGAATGCATTTTCCATTTCTGCCATGCTTCCATTCTAATATTTCCCTGAGTACCCTGGAAGTATCAGGATGAGATTCACACACTTGCACAAAGCCCAATTAAAGAGGCTTCATGCAGAGCTTTTGCACAGAAGACTGAATTAACTCTTGTGCCCTTGTGTATACATGATGTGTGAGCAAAGGGAGGAAGGAGGACTGCAGCAGGATGCTTATGTTATAGTAGTCCCCAAGGCAAGCTGGGACAACATTTCCAGGGGTTTCTGTTCACACATTCCTGTGGCTTTGTCATGGATTACTCTATTACTCTACACCAAATCTTCTATGTGACGTCCTGTTTGGGTCTGGAGATGTATGGATTGCTTCTTGGAGGGGTAAAGACATCAGACACCCCTCACTTCTATCCCAGCTGTCACTATAGGAGGAAATGGCAATACATATCACTGGAAAAGTGTCCTTGGGTGAATTATTCTTACTAAGATCCCTGTGCAGTGGTGGGTAAATGCAGCCTGTCCATTGTGTGAAAACAGAATGTTAAAGTGACTCGACCAACATCTAGGGAGACTCAACTGGGAATAAATCCTTCTTGGACCTGAGCACCCTTCCTTGCTAAGAAGTGACTGCTTTTTCTTGTAGTACGGGCAGTGACTCTGTATTACCAGCTACATAACAATCATCTGTTCCTCTCTACTTTGTTCGTTCTGACATAAGGAATCTTGATCCATACTGCCTTTTCCACAGAATTGTTTTTTCTACACAAACCATGCCTGTTACACAAAGTAGTTTCTTCATCTACTGTGAGGCTACCAGAGAATTTAATCTTTAGCATCCTGCTGAGAGGTTTTACATCATTGCTGCTAGTACATCTTTGACAAAGATATTTTGGGAACTTTGGCAGAAGAAGTATAGCTTCTCTATCTCCCCCTAAATGTAGTTTGGTTCAGTTGAACCGCAGACTCCTTGTTTTTTGACACTTAGTCAGCCTTGACTTTGTCCACCTGTGTGCAGGAGCATGGCAGCAACTTCCTGCCCATCATCAGATGCCATCTTTACACGCAATTAGACCCACACTTAGTGCTTCTTCTTATCCCTCCTCCTGGAATCACCACCTTCACAGCTGGTTTACAGTAGCGGATCACACCAGTGCTCCAGCTCACTTCAGTGTGAGGTTTACAGATCTAACCTGTCATCTTCAGTGGTGGTTCAAGAAGAGTGGTATGGTGTTAGTAATTTGGAGTGGAACTCATAGGGGCCTGGGCTAAGGCAAACAACTCAATTCAGATGATTGACTGAGCAAGAAACACACCACTGCTGCTGGCTTTGTCATAAATTCGCAGCCCATGTCCCTGTGCTACCAGCTGTCCAGACCAGCCTTTTAAAGATAGACTGTATCTGTATTCTGGTTGCTAAAGTTGTTTGGGGTTTTGCTATTTCAACTCTGTAGTCACAGAGGAACAAGTTTCTCAGTGATTTGGCTTTCTTATCAGCCAAAGGCTCCACTCTGTGCTATGCACTAACAAGGCTGGAGAACAAGGCTGTCTTTAAATGAAAAAGCCCTGCCCTTTCCTCCTAGCATTCACACAAGTTAAACATGGCTTCTTGCTTCTGTCATTCATCCCATTAAGAAAACCCCAGACTGCCAAGTGCAACCTCATTTGCCAGTTTCCAGAGGATGGCAGGCATTTATACCTGAATCATAAACCCTGAAGGAAGGGCCTTATCTGATGTGGTACACCAGGCTTAATGGGCTGGTATATGCAGCTGCATCACCTTGGGTAAGAACTTAAGCAGAGCCTCTTCTAGCTAACATGCCTGATGTTACATGCATTATGCTGGAGGACACAGGTGTTTATATTTACAGACTTAGTATTTAAGTGGTAGGATCTAATTGAGCAATACTCTAAACTGGTTTGATTCAGTTTGAAATCTCTGCAATAAGATTTTGGATCAAATGTGGTTTGACCAGTTACCGTCTTCTCTCAGACTTACTTGTAGGATGGAGATGCATTAATGTGTTGATGATGTAAGAGTGAAGGAAGACTTTCTTCACTCGTAGACATTACTGCTGAACAAGTTGTTCTGGTGATTTACTCAGAAAGCCCTAAGTGTCCTTATAGATGTAAAATTTCCTTTTTTTCTTCGTTGAGCAGATGGAAGACTTAGATGGAAAGGAATAAAAACATAATTTGCCAGAGCCCTCAATTAATCATAATCAAGTTTGTGCAAGTTATACTCTACAAGGGTAACAACAATGAAACACAAGGAGAAAAGGATGCTTTCCTCAGGCAATTCTGAAGACATAAAAGCAATAAAGCAGCATACTTCAAAATAATGTGGAGATACATGACTGCGCTAAATAAAAATGCTTCTTTAACGTACTGTAAAAATAAAAATGTTTAGTTAGATTTATCATTCTTGTTACAAACGCAAATTCACTCCCTGGACTATGCCACTGGCTGTGAAAGCATCCAAGGGATGTTTAGGGCCCACTGTTTTCTGTAATTACTTAGATGTAGTTTCATTTGTTAAAGATCTAACTAGGTTATTCCATCTTTTTGCTCCCAGCTGGTAAACAGGACACCTTGATCCTGCAGATACAGGTTTTTGACTTTTAGACTATATTTAAGCCATATTTTAACTGGGTATAGTGAGAGAAATGATTTGCTTATTAGTTGGCATGAGTTGCATTCAAACCTGTGAAAAGATATCTTTTAAACTAGTTTTGCAAATAGCAACACATGTTAATTGAAAGCAACCCCACTCCCCAAATCCTCACTTGATTGACTTGGGAACATTCAAAACCAGCGAGTTTCATTTCTGCAGCCTCATTCAACCATTGCAATGAGCAAATGAAACAATTGTTTTATTTGTAAGAGGAGATTATCCCTTGAAGGCAGATAGAAGTATACTGCCTACAGAACCCCATTTGCAGGCACAAAGAGCGCTTAGTCTATTTTTGGCAGTGATACTGAAGCTATTAGTTTTGGATATGAGTTCACTGATGTTCAGTGCTGTAGATTTACAGTTAGTTCATGAAGGGCCTTTAAAATTACACACAAATTAAAATTACTTCATTAATTGCCTCAGAAAAGAAGCAACAAATATCAGGCCTTTAAAGTGTATGTGCACAGAATGGCCATTGATTTCAATGAATATTCCCCACTGGAGGATGGATCCTGCACCTTGGGAAGGCAACCACAGTTTTACCAGTTGTTGCAGTAAGCACTGGCTCTTGCAGGATTGGGCCCCATTTGCTGCCATGTGGCTATCTGTCTGTCTACCTATCCATCTAATTATGTATATACATGGTTTATATGCACATGCTTGCACATGCCTAAATGTAATCCTGATTCATTCTATTGAAAGTTAACATCTATGGTTTTAACTCCAATTGGAGACCAATACAAGATGCTGAAGACAGTCTTTCAAAAGAAAGAAACAGAAATCTAGCTTCATGGTCTTGAAGGGTTTTTTTGTCCTTTCTCCATTTGATAGAGTAGTGCCTGAACATTTGTTCTACTCCAAACTCTCCATAAAGGAGAAGTTCCTATGCCTTCCTTGCAAACAGCATGATCCCTGATCACAACAAATTGATTTATTTAAATAAAAATAATGATCTTCTTTCTGTTCTTCAACCCCAGCAGCAAAATCCCATGTAACTCCGATCAGCAAATTGATATACTTATCTTCTTTGCCCTCCTTTCTTGAACCCAAACAATACCACCCTGATCTCCAAGTAATAAGAAAATGATTTATGCAAACAAAAATAATTATCTTTCTTTGCTCCTCACCCTCTGACTGTATAATCTCAGCAGCTCCTTGCTTAACAAATTGAATTATTTAAATTAAACAAATGGTGATCTTTTGACATCTATAGAGCACCTTTGTGGCAGCCCCCTACCACTGCCACCACATCCCACCCATGTGGTTAGACGGATTTATTTTAAAATATAACAGTATTTCTAACTAACCTTGATACTTTGTGATTACCTTAGTCAAAGCTTATGGGAGCTCTGTTACTGTGCCATGAAATTAGGACACATCTCCTCTGAAAAAATAATAAAAAATAAGCTAAATAAGTTACCTTCCTCCATATTTTTTATGGCAGGGATAAATATTTATTTCATTTCTCAGGAGGAACTTTGCAGGGGGTGGCTGTATATGGTTTGCCTATATCCATCTTTATCATTGTGCTGCCCATAAGGTTGTTTGCAGGCAGACCTTTGAAGCATTTGGAAACTTGGTGCACAAGTATGTGCTACACCACCTCACCTAAAACACTGATAGAGCCATCTAGTGCCAGTGCACTGTGACAAACACCAGCAACAGCTGATGGGTGAGATCATGAACTCCAATGGTTTCATTCATCGTAGAATCAACTACGTTGAAAAAGACCTTTAGAATCATCAAGTCCAACCTTTTCCCCAGGACAACTTTATACTTTAAAGGATCTGTCAAACCAAGTTTATATTGTAAGGACTCTGGCCTGTCAGTGGCAAAACTTTCATAGGCAAGACGAGAGACAGAATCCTGCTTAAGAAACCTTTATGTGGTCTTTTTGTAAAAACCTTCCATGTTAGATAGACCTGAAGGTACATAAATACATTTATATGTATATGTATGTGCATTTTTTACTGTGCTGGTTTTATTTAAGATTGTGTTTTCTGTGCTGTCCAACCAGTATCTCTGTTTTGTGCAGCTGCTACTTAAACAGTCATTTTGGCATTATACAGAATTACATAATTATATGTGCCATAAGCAAAAGTGCAAATAGTCCCACTTAACACCTAATCATATGATATCTGTTGTGAAATGCTGGCGAAGATATGACTGTTACTTTGCTATTAGCTCTGGTTCTTTGGAGTATCGGCTGCAGCTGGGATTTGGCATAGATGGAAGAGGGATTAAGTGATAGTGGGAGCCTGAGTGAAATGTATATAGAAACATTTTTTCCTCGACCAGTTTCTGTGGTGTGCAATACTCTGAGCAAGACACTGGTGTTAACCAGTCTTCCAGATTGTGAAATACTCTGGTTTTCTGCAGTTCATTCACACTGTCTGTCTGCTTTGCTTTCAGACTCACTTGTGTTCTCTGATAGAAGACAGTGACATGACACAAATGGTAGCACAAGATTCTTACTGTTCCATTCAATAATTGATTCTCCTGGATGGATTATGGTTCCTCAAAGGTTGCAAAGAGAGGTAAGAATGATTGGAGAGCATCAAAAACATTAGTCCCTTACCAAAGCCAGAAAGTTTTCACTCCCTTGGATCCTTTCCCTTCAAGGTCTAAAACTCCTTGTGACTCTAGAAAGTCACTGGAAAATTGTTGAGATACTATTAACAACTCTTTTTCTTCTTACTTTTTCAGTACTTTTAAGTGGGTTTTGTAATGTGAACACTGAATTAGAATTCACTATGTGAAAAAACAGATTATGTCCATTTATATGATTTCCACAAACTCTCCATAGGAAATCTGAATGACCAAAAACTGGTCATGAAGTTGCAAAGTAGAAATATAGATACATCTGAAGGTTCTCAAATCCCACCTTTTTATTTTAAATATATTATTAATTCTTCCAAAAGCCAGATAACTAAGATTTTTGCATCTGAATACATTTGGAGATAAGAGTCTCAAAATATACTTGGATATTTGATTAAGAAAATTCAATCTCATGGAGCTTTGGGCTCTGATCTTCACCTTGCATGACCTTTACTCCTGACTTGGAAGACTAAAACTGAGGTGAGACTCAGTCTATATGATTATGCAAAAATGTTCCCATGAAAGAAAATAATCATCTTGTTCTGAAATTATATGTGGAAGATTATGGCTTGGAGCCTTTTAAAAAAAATGGCTTATGCTTGCCAGAAAGGCAAGTATTTCTGCAGATGGCTTGGAATTAGTAGGACATGAAATAATGTCAATGGTACTGGTAAGAGGATTAAACTGCAGTTCTGATGTTATTGAACAGTTTGCAGAGACCATATTAAACAGCCACGTCAGTCCACAGGTCAGCCTTGCAGTTCCTCTGCTAAGCAAACACAGATGTAGAGCTCCCTTTCATGGTCATCATTTCATGCCTTTGACATATGTTAGGCTCCTGGGACTAAATGGCATATTTTCAACCTGAACATTAAAGATACTGTTGTTTTAGGTCATTAGTGGACACTGACTTCTATATCAGTAGTAAAAGGAAAAAGCAGGAACTCAGGACACTGGAATGCACTCCAATGCAATACACACATATAAGTGAAAAACTAAGTTGCTAGAAAGTTCCCTGGTGAAATGTTGGCAGCTTTTTCGACTTGCTGACAAAAATCCTCCTTAAGAATCCAGTAGGTTTTAAATCTCTTGCTCTTTTGGGTTGATCTTCTCTTTATTTTGCCAAAGCTGTCTATGGAGTTGTAGTAGTTGAATTTCACAAGGCAAGAGCTGTTCATCTCGTGTCAGCACTGCCAGGCCTCTGTGCTTGTTCAAAGTTTGTGTAAATCTGCTGGGACTGCAAATTGGCCAGAAGAAATTGAGGGAACGGTCTGTCTTACAGTATTCCTGTTCCTTTTCTATTCCAACAGAAAATTTGGCAGTTCTTTAATGTTTTCCTCAGTTTTTTTGTTTGTCTGAAACCAGGAGTGTGAAATGAAGAAAATAAATAAAGCAACTACTGTGATAAGCAGAGGAGGGTTTACACGCACATAGTACATGTTCTTATGTGTGTGTAGTGAGGGCAAGGTGGGAGATATTCTTCTTGTTTATGTAAATGTTTTTGCCTGGATCAATCCTGAAAACTTGTGCAGTTTTCAAATACAGGTAGAATTACAGATAAGCTATGTGTCAAGGTAGAGTTCCTGAATGTAGAGGTTATTGACAAAGAATTCTTATAGAAAGAAGAAGATAAATCAGCTGATAAATTACAGAGACTTTGGTCAATTATTGTTTCATATGATGCAAATTTTGAGTGAAATTTTCAGCATATAGCTGTTCCGTGTGCAGCCACTTCTTCCTGCTAAAGGAAATAAACACACAACCAGAGAGTGTAGCAATGAATTACATTCCACCTCAGAAATGCTTTAGTATGTCTTCAGGAGTGGCTGCCTGTTTCAGTGATGGATTATAGCTTACCATGGGATCCCACAGGCATGGCAAGGTATTTATGTAGTGTTCTGTTTGCTCAGACACTTGGAACAAATGTACAGTCAGTGCTAGCAGAAATCACAGTATCACTATCTCCCACTTTATTCCATTTATTTATATTTAGCAAGTGCTGGAATATTACAAACCACCAAGTGCAACTGGAGCTGGAATATAGCTTCCAAAGCTTATTTACAGTAGGTCTTACTAACAATGGTGAAATGGTATATTACTTTTTAAGTAGTGCCATTGATTTCAGGGGGTCCATTAGAGGGAGGTTCCATTCCTCATGTAGCTGAGTTTATGTTGATTTGGCCCCATGTTTGAAATGTCAAAAGAGCTCCTTTACTGCTATGTTCTTAAATGCATGAACAGTTTGAAAAGAGTCCTACCCCTGGCCCTCACCAGGAAGCTAATAATAGTGCAAGATATGGATGGGGCTAGCAGGGTGCTGGTTTTGCAATATTTCATGGCTTTGCAGGAAACAACAATACATGCTCCTCAGTTAGAACATAGATGGATGTGCATTCCATGTGCTGTTTTCCGCTCTGTACTTAAACCAATACAAAATTCCAAGGAGAAGAGAAGATTCACTTCAGTAGCAAAGAATGTCAGGTGATGTTGATTTAAAGAAAACATTAATCAATCCAGATTTGCTTGGAACTGGGCCCAGGTTCACTCAACAGGTTGGTGAACCTTAGCAAATGTTTCTGTGAATCTGTTGTGTGTTTTGACTTTGTAACATGATCTGAAATCATCTGAGTTTCATGCGGTTTTGTTGCACATATTTTGGGGCGCTTGTTGGGTGAATTCAGAGAGACACAGAGATGCCGTATTTTGCATGATGCAGTAAGGGAAGCAGTATTTCACTCTTAGCGACACTCCCTGAGACCAAACTGAACAACGGTTGATGCTGTCAGCATAGTTTTAAAAGAGATTACCACTGTCTGTCAGTGTTCCTGTGTCTACAGTAGTCTTTATTTCAGAGCCAAGAGACAGTCTTCAAATTGTATTCTAAATAACGGTGTCATTAGATTTGGCTGTTGCATTCTTTTTCCCTGTTTCTGGTAAATGTCAGAATTTTTAATGCTTAGGCAGGTACTGAGTATATTAGGTTTCCTGATGTATACTGGTTTAGAGAAGTTGTACAGTGCTAGAAAAAAATTGGACTTTATTTTGAGCCCGTGGATGAACAATTTGTGTTCTGATTACAGTTTGTATCTGAATTCATAAATAGGTATACCCATCCTCCATAAATGAACATAAAGAGTTTAAGATTAATCTACCCCAATCAGGTGAAAACCCTGAGGAAGTGACCCTTTCTATTAATTTTATTTCTAGTCCAAGCTAGAGCCCAATAGAGGTGTGAGACACTCAGCACCAGAAACAGAGTCTGATTCATCAGAAGATGCCAGATTCTTCATTCCACTTCAGAGTGAACATCAGAATAATTTTTCTGGAGTTGAGATTTTGGAGAGAAAGGCTGGTGGGAGGAGCTGTTAATTTTCTTTTTACACTGATTTACTACCTCATAATTGAGACATATTTGTAGATCAGTGTTATGACAAGTAGCTCTGAGGAAAGCAGAAAGATTCGTAAAGGATGGGTCAGTGAGTGTAGCTTGGCTTGGCATATATACGAGGTCAGACTAGGTAATTTCACTGTCTCTTCTGGCCTTAAACTTGAGGAATCTCTGAAGAAGGAAAAATCAAAGTCTGCAAAGGTAATAAGTAAGAAAAAAAAGTCACAGGCTGGAGTGTCCTTTAATACTCCCAAGGTTCTGCTCCTCCTAACCCATCGGACTGTGGCACAGCCATGAATTGAACAGTCCTGTCAGTCCATTCAGAAGTACAGTAGGAAGGAAGAACAGTTTGCCAATAATATTCAAGTTGAAGCTGACATCTTTATTCTCCTCGGGAAGAGTTGTGTTTGCACCCGCTTGTATCATTGCATTTTTCCACTAAGGTTGTCTCACTTATTTAACTTGACACATGGAGCACCCCTCAGAGGTCTTTGAGATTCAAACCAGCATCAGAAGTGACAGCCCAGATAACGTAGGTAATCATATCGGAACTTGTGGGACTGCACCGACTACTTTTTAATTGATAATTCCAAGTGTCTGTAATAAATTTATTTCTTAATTATATATGCTATGTCCTACATGGTAGCTAATGATTACCAGTAGTTTTAACTTTACAGCCTAGAAGATATCCTCTTCCTTACCATGTAATCATGACTTTCCTTCCAAATTAAGCTTTTCTGAGAAAGAAAATAAACAAAACCTGCACGTTAAATACAATTCCTTCCAAATAAAGGAAGATAAATTTAAGGTATTAAATAAAGTGATTTTAATTAGCTGATCATTTCAGGAAGATCATAAAACATTTAAATAACAGCAAAGTTATGTATATTTAAGCAGTTTTATGGAGAATTAAAGTCTTAAATGGTAAATATAAAATGTAAATACAAAAGTCGATAGAGGAATGTTAATTGCTTTTTCTAAGTTTCTCACATGGCCTGGGATGTTGTGAGAGGTATCAAGAATTACATTCATAGTAATAATGTTCTCAATCCAAAGCTATTACAGTCCTTGGAATTTTTCCCTGGATTTTAGCAGTCATTGTATGAAAACAACAAATGTTTTCAAATGTCTAACGCCCTATATTGTGGAAGTGGAATTTGCTCATATGCCAGAATTATGTATGTGATGTCAGTATTCTAAAATAGTTGTAAATTTTTAATTGAAGTTTCCTTTCGGAAGCCAAGAAATTTAAACAAACTGACCTTAAGAACTTACCCAGTTCCCTTTTAAGCAAATAAAATTACATTTGCAGTTTACATACTAGGAGAAGCTGCAATGACTAGGCAACAAAACTTGTCAACAAACTGTATTATTATGAACATGAATTCGCACATGTCTTTTCATAGCTGACTAATACTCTTACATTATTCTTTATCCAAATAGATTGAATTAAAACAATTTTATAGTTTGACAATAATCAAATGCACAATGTTTGAAACTAACCAAATTAAAATCAGGTGTAGTAAGGCTGTAAGTCAGTCATGATGTATACATTTGTCTAAACTCATTGTAAACCACTTGGAAATGAATATCCCATTGGAAGGAGAAGCACAGAAAGCGGACATCAGAAGAAAGTTTCCTTGATTCCTTGAAACTATTTGTTGTTCTGGGAGAGCCTGAAAGAACCATGGAACTGTTCCAGCATGAGTATCAGGATCTGGATGGAAGTGGTAGCTTTCCATGCAAGCATTTTACTCCATGTAGACATAGGAATCATGTTGCAGGGACAACTGTTCCACCAGCAGTGAAAAACGAGTGGGATTGCCATCATCGGGGTTTCCTTGTGACTACGTTGTTGTAACTGTATGAGGAACAAATAATTTAAGGGACTTGTAGTTCCAACTACCCAAGGGAAGAATCAAGAAGAAACAGGTTTTTTCTCCACAACAGGTTTACCCCCACCACTGGAATGCTTTATTTCAGAATTTCGTAGTAGATTAGAAAGCACAGCGTTTCATAGAACCATAGAACAGTTTGTGTTGGAAGGTACCTTAAATCTCATCCTGTTCCAACCCCCTGCCACGGGCAGGGACACCTTCCACTAGAACAGGTTGCCCCAAGCCCCGTCCAACCTGGCCTTGAACACTGCCAGGGATGGGGGAGTCACAGCTTCTTTGGGGACCCTGTGCCAGCGCCTCAGCACCCTCACAGGGAAGAACTTATTCCTAATGTCTAACCTAAATCTCCTCTCTGTCAGTTTAAAGCCATTTCCCCTTGTCCTTGTTTGGTTTTATTTGGTCAGTAGTGAGGCAAGTTCCATTGCTCTTTATGGTAGAAAGGTGTCCTGATGCAGATAAATGTGCCCTGGCAGGTAACCTGGGGTGAGATGAAGCACTGCTCATGTGTCTGGTGTCTCAATGGCTGGAGGAGGTGATGCCTGACCTTAAAGGCTGTATAGAGCCACCACAAGCATTTCTGGGACAGGGACGTGCATGTGTCATAGTTCAGCCTTATGGAGAAGCTGCCCTGCCAGTCTGCATGAGAGAAAAGATGAAGCTATTGTAAACCTGGTCTTTTCTTCTTCAAAGCATATAACATTGCTCACTGTCTGAGGCACGCGATCTAGGATGTTGCTATGCCTCTGTTTCTTCAGCTGTTGGATGGGGATATTATTATGCTCTTGTCTCGGATGCTGAGAGGGTTAATTAATTATGTTTATGAAACCCTTTGAGATTCTCAGATGAAAGGTGGCTTTAGAATTGTTAGGTGTTATTATAAGAAAAAGGAATGATTTTATTGCTTCATGTTAATGGTTAACATCTGCACCACAAAACCTGCTTGATCACATAAAGATTCTGCTAAGCATTTAATCCTAATTTGCAGGCTGATGCATATTCATTTTATTTAGAAGATTAATTTAGTCATCAAAGGTTAATCTGCCTCGGGTTTGTAATTAGACAGAGCAGTGACTTGGCGTCTCTGGGTTCACCCTGGTTGCACTGGGTTTGCGGGGTGGGCAGGGCTGTAACTGTCACCAGTTTTCACTTCCAGCTACTGCTCGGTGAAGGCTTAGATTTTGGAGAAGTTAAATGGTGAATGGGGAAAGCATTGGCCAGTTCAGAGATGAAAAACAACAGGAGAAGCACAAGCATAGTGAATCTCAGAATGCTGGTGTTTGCTCAATGAGATGTCAGGGGACTAAGTGAGGGGGGGTTTTAATATCTCCATATAAAAATGTTTTAACAGATTTCACAATAGTCTGGTGTGCGAATCCTGTCCCTCACACAAAATTACTGCTTAGCAGTATGCAGAAAGTGTCTGAAATGGAAAACTTTGAGGCTTTCTGCTGAACATGTCAGATTTTAACCTTTAGCTGATATTAGACACTGTTAGAAGGCTAACGTGACGTGTGACAATGTGACCTGTAGCTGCTTGTCCCCGTGAAAATTAAGCCTTTTGTGTTCAAGGTTCGCTCCTTTAATCAAAAGACACTAAAGAAAATATGGTCTTTGTGGAAAATGAAAATGATGTTTCCTTCGCAGGTACACCAGAAGGCATCTTTAATTACTGTTTATAAAGCTGGCTGTTACTTAAGTGTGAAGGATTATTAGCGGCATGGAGTTGTCTTTTGAAGTAAGGAAGAACAGTTGCTGCTGCTTTGTCATGCCCTTACCTTTCCCCTGTTGCAAAGCAGAGGACCATGATCCAAGAGGGTGTGTGCTGCATGCTGCTGTGCTTCAGCAATGTTGTTAGACAGCGAGGCAGCCTCCAGCTGCAGAAACATAGGGTGGTGGAAGGCCAGCACAACGCGGAACGTGCTCATCCTCACTGTACTAGAGTGTCTATAAAGATGCAATCAGTGGAGATAGGGTTGTCAAAGGGCAGCTGTGTGACTCGGGTATCCAGCTCAGGCTGGGTCACTGGGTGGGAAGTTCAGTGTGCTGGACAGGAATGGGAAGGTGCAGGTGAAAACCTTGCAAAGTGCAAATTTGTCTTAAGAATAGTGCTTTACTCAAAGTGAAATCAATAAGTGCTGCAAAACAAGTACTGCAAATGAAAATCGTGACACTAGAATTTAGGAAGTTGGCCAAAACTTTTACATTTCAGTGCAGCTTGGCTTTGGTTGAGTTCAGAATCCAGATTCCAGGAGGTTTTTGCTCTTCCTCCTCCCCCCCCCCCCGCACAGTTCTCACATCTGTAATATTATTTGCCAGTTTCCCCCTCCTCTTTCTGGTGCAGAACCTGAGAAGCATCCAAGAAGGGATTCTGGAGACCATAAACAGATTTTAATTGAGAACAGCCCTAAATCAAGTTACGTGCCAGCCTGACTATCAGAATATAAATGAAACCCTTATTGTATTGTATTTTAATTACTATGAAGAACAAGTGGCCTAACATGACAAAGCTTTTAACTTAGCAGTTATTTGATAGCTGGTAAGGTAATTTTGGATGGATGATTACAGCTGTGGCTTCTTGTCTTCTTTGCTTTCATTTTTACTTACCTAATGACTGTTCACTGATTTTTCATTTGGACTTGAGGTGAACTTCTAATTCAGTTGCTTATAAACTGAGAGGCCTGTCATTGAAATCAGACTTGCTATTTCCAGTTTAAAGGGCAGAGAAGTTTCTGGTGTTTTGAAGGAAGTTAAGTGGGTTTTGGATGATTTGCAAGCTAGGAGCTCTTTGCAGGGTGACCCACCACTGATCAACTGTAACCACTTGTCACTTTGTTCTTTGCAATGGAGATAACAAGCCATGCCATGAGAGTGTGTGGTGGCAATTCACTGCAACTGGGGGAAAAAGAAAAACCCAAACAGCAAGAATACTTGTCATTCTAAGCAAATACTGGAAAACAGTGTTAGTTACTGTTAAATCATTCAAGCCCTTCTGTTCTATGCAAGAGATTGAGAGTGAAATTAAACACATATTTGCCACAGATTTTAGACTGTTTCTGCTTAGTTGTCTCCTCAACCTGAACCTTTAACAGCTTCACTTGCATCTTAATCTTGAGCTGATTTGTATGAATGGTAGATAGGTACTGCTAAAATGTGGATTGTGAGCTTCATCTGTCATCCCTGCTGCTATATCACTGACTTCAGTGAGCTTCCGGAGGAATGAGTCTGGCCCACAAGATGATGTGAACTGTCAAGAAGACAAACCTCTTTGTCATCCCTTTGAAATGTTTGTGGGAAAGAATGCCCTAAATATTTAGCGGGTTGTGTAATTTGAGAGGCAGTGCAGGGGTTTTTTTAATTCTATTTTTCCCCCTACCTTTCCATTTTCTTTATTAAATAGAGGAAAACCTTGCCTTAGGCCCAGTGTGCTTATGACAGGGAAAAAAATACCTGCCAGAATCTCCTTTATTGCTCAGGCCTGTATATATTGTTATTGCTCTTGTATTTGTAATAGCAAAAGGTGACTATGCCTTTTATGAAAAATTCTCTTTGCAGAAAAATAGCCTCTTCCCTGCACCTTTTCCAAACCCAGCACAGTGCATAAAGAATCTGGGAGGGTTTCTGTTTGCTCAGTTAATGCAGCAGGGCTCATAGTAGCATGTATGCAAGGACTGGACTTGTGTGCAATAGCTGGCCACTGGAGTGATGTGCCTGAGTGATACAGATCTTGGGATCAGGAGGAAGCAGAGATGTTTTAATCCAGTTTGGCTTCCTTTCCCTTGACTCCTTCGGGAGTCAGTGCAGCTGCAAAGAGAGTGTCAGCTAAATCTGCTAGAGACCACCCTATTTTCTGGTGATCAGGAGATCTAATGTGGAACTTGAGTGCTTCAAGCTTCAGATGTCCCCACTAAGGTCCCCTATTTCAGCATTCCTGAAAGGCAGCCAAACTGATTGCTTGCAACAACCACCAACAAAGATCTTGTCCCTTCATATTTAGACTGCAGGGAGCTGCAATGAGTCAGCCTTGGGTGGAGAGGGGAGATCCTCCACCCAGATTGCCAGCTCAAGCTTGCCACTGGTTTATCTTGTGGTCTTAGGCAATGTGTTAAGTTCTGCTTCTGGAAGACCTCAGGGTTAAACTCTTAAATCAAAAGCATTGCCCATCACCACTATATATTCATGTCTGACTGCTATTCATTGAAGTCATATATATGCTAAGACCCTGAAAGACACCCATGTCTGTATGTTAGCTGAGGTTTTTTACATTTGACACATAGAAAAGCATAGCACAATGTTCATGAATAATGCTGAGTATGGGAATAGTCTCGTTGCACTCGGCGGGGCCATTCATATGTGTGCATAATGGAAGTTCCCAGTCTGTCTATGCAAAAGGTCACATTTATGCGCCATTGAAGCTGCATAGCACTGCCCACGAAAGTGAACATTTTTTAAGGCTTTTAGAGCATTCTTACCATTTCGGGGATGATTCTGAAGCAGATTTCTTTGACTAGGATAGTTTAGGCTGTAGGTCCCTGATGGTGGTATCTTTCTCTCAGATAAGTATGCCAACCCCAGGACTGGTTGCTGGTACCTTCAAAGGATGAGAAGCCAGCACCTCTGTTGGCTGGCAAGCCTTCTGTACTACTGGGTGCTTCTGTTTCCCAGCAGAAAGAACCGTGCTTTCTGCCTTTGCCCTTGCCTAAGGGTGAGTTGTCTTTATTACAGTTACCCTATGGGCACAGGAAGTGATATATAAGAAATCATTTTGCAAGCCTATTTCTACTAATCATTGCCACTCCTACCATAATAACAGACAGATTCAATACACACAATTCATGGTTCTATTATTTTTCTGCTACAGTTTGCATGTGTTTTCCATTTAATTACAGTATATGAATTTTGTGTATCTCATTTTTTCCCTTCTTGCATTCAAAGTTGAATTTGATATCTGTGATATATAGATAAGCCTGTGGTAAATTGTTTGATGCACTTTATAGTCTTTGGTCTGAGACTCTGCAAATCTCTCAAGTGTTCTGAATATTTTCCGGCTTTGTTGGTGGTGCAACAGTATCTGAGATACTACTGTAGTAGTTTCTGCATAAGAGGGAAGAGTATCTTGAGCATTTAAAGAAACTTTGCTTAACGACAGTAAAGACACCAAAACCTTTCATAACCATTTAGTTATTAGAGAACCCTGCATCATTATATCTCAAAACAAACTGCAAAGGACTGTGGAGAGGGAGAAAACTGAGGTGTTATGTTGAGAGATGACCAGGATACTACCAACAGAGTAGTGACAGTACTGAAATAGAAACCAGACTTTTGTGACTGAAACACTCAATGGGAAGCATGTCTCAAAATAATTTTTGCTTGATGAACTTGTGGTGTGCTACTTATTGGATTCTTTCCTTACCAACATGTATTACCATGTTTGAATTGAGCTTGTTGTAAAACTTGAAAAAGGAGATTTCAGTTCAAGTTTTGCATGAAAGAGGCCAGCTAAAATAGAGAGAAATAGGATTTTCTGAGAACATTCACTCAATATTTGTTCATATTGTATTTTAAACTGAATTACTGGAAATCTTACTAACAGTGACTCTGCCTTCTCTGTAACTTTCCATGTGTTTCAGAAAGAGTTGAATTATGCTGCCACTTACCAAGAATAAAAAAACAGTATAAGAGCATTGCCCTAATATATGTGTTTGGATTTACATTGCCGTCCTGAAAGCAGAGTTGTCCCATGTGGATGTAGAAGTATCATGGTGACTCTCCCCAGCTAATATTCAAGTCTTACTTTCTTTGAGCACAGTGTCTGAGTGTAATGTCTTCTGCAAATCGATCAACTGCACAAATGACACATATTAAAAAAAATGGGTGAATGCCTACTTAGTTAACACATAGCCCACACAGGTTTTGAAGGCTTTATGTACTCTATTGAGTCAGTAACTATAAATAAAACAGACTATTAAGAAATCTTTAAATGTGCGTTATGCCATCAAACTATGTTATTTGGAAAGAGCTGTGGTGTTTGAGAAAAGTTATACATGTTTTTAACAGCTGTCCAAATGCATATTTACACATACTTTAAGATGTACATAAAGCTATCCCCAAGGCAATTCCTGGGCCCCCAGCAAGCTTTATTAATCATTCTTTGAGTATAGTATTTTTAGTAGCCTGAACAGTACGAGTAGACAGGAGGCAGCTAATCATAGGGAGAAATGCTGATTTCAAGGGAGTGACAATGCAACGATGTCTTAGAACTTAAAGGTCAGGACATGTAAAGTCACTTTCAACTTACTTCTCACATAACCATCAGTAGCGAATGGCAAAATATTGATATGGGATGTATGAAATATCCGTGTATGGTGAGTGGACAGGGATTTGTAGGACATACAGGCCTTTAGTACTGGTTATTCAGCCAAGTGACTAAAGAGATATTTCTCTTGCTGAGAACTCTCCTAGGCCAGTTCCAGCTGGAATTTGCACTAAGGCTATTATCTCTGAAGCATTTGTTTTCATAACTTGATGTCATCTATGACCTGCAGATAAGTTTTGGATTTTGGATTCCCTAAACTTAGAATGTTAAAAGTATCTAGTGTCCTAATTCCTGTTCAGTCCATAAGGACCAGAATCTGCATGCTTCTTCTGGCTTCGTTGTTTAACATGGGTATAGTACGATACTTGAAAGGCAAAATTTCTTTAGATAAGAAGCTTCAGAGTAGAGACCTTACTTTCCTGCTTGCTTCTGATGTTATCAAGCATTAATCCTAGTTAAGTAAGGATTAATGTTCAAACATGAGCGGGCTAGTGAAGTATCTTCTTTGGCTGCAGAGGAGACCTGGCAGAGTCTCCCTCTGCCTGCCTTTGGATCATTTTATAGACCTCATTTACATAAGCCACTTTACCTGTGAGTGGGGTAGAGGTTTCTGTATGGGATTATTAGCTTCTCCCACTATCACTGAGGAACAGGACTGGGATCTCACCTGCATCCAAGAATAATGCCCTACAAAAGCATTTTTTAGTTGCAAAGCTATGGAACCAAGTTCTCTGACTCTGTATCAGCTGCAAAGTTGTTTTGGATTTCACCAGCTTGTTTTATCACATGTTAGAGAGCTCCTGTGTTAAGAAGACTTGGCTTAAGCAATCCTCTTAGTGTTCCTGTGAGAGGTGGTTATATTTTAAATACAGTAAGTCAATCTGTTGTCCATCTCTCATGGGCAGCTTCATCAGGCCCCATGGGGCAAAGTTAATAGAATCTTGTAATATCTAAAAGCCCCTTTACAAGCAGCACCACTTACTTTTCAGCTGTGCTGCTTATTTGCTAATTCCCATCTTCTTGCAAAACTTTCTAGGTACTCCTCTGGCACTCTGATTTCTTTATCTGACTTTCTGGGAGTGAACATGGCCCATAAGGACTCTTTTCTTTTTGGACATTTGTCAATTTTACCAATGAAAAGAATGTCTTTGGATAGTTATCAGAAGCTGGAGCTGAAAACCTGTTTGCAATTACTGATGACATAGCTGTTTCTATTTGCTGCTCTCTCTTTTAATTCCAAAAAGTGATATTTTATTTGGCAGTAGATATAAGAAAATATGTCACTGTGTATAATTACAAAATGCTGTTCATTTCTGTCTTGTAACTGTGGGGGGTTAGTTGGTACAATACATTTGGTTCATTCTTGGCTTGCTCAACTGCATGACACACATTTAAGTGTATTATTAATTATCATGTTAATATTCATCACCATGTTAATTGCCATGGGATCATATAATTCTACATGCTTCCAAATTGATGTTCAAGTGTATATGCAAGCATGAAAAAACCCCACCGAATGATTTCTTAGGACTTTTCACTAAGCCTGACATAAAATCACGTTGCATTCATTTTCTTCCAGGAGACTTGTTTTTTTTCAACAGACTTTAACCCCACCATGACATTTGCTACAAAACAAGGTTCATCCCTGTGAATGGGCTTTGCACAAAGCTGCTTCAAATGTTCCTTGTGCTTTCAACCAGATTCTAAATACAAATCCTCAGCACTAGCTTTACTTTAATTTCCTAGGTTGCATCTGCCATCTCATCAGAGCAATCTGACTGTACACGGCACTGAAGAAACTGCATAATATGTCTAGTGGCTTGGATTTTTCACTTGATATATAACAAATACATGAATAATGGCTCTATAAGTATCCGTGATTTTTTCAGTAGATGGCAGGTTGTTTTGCAAGAGAAAATTTTACTAGAAACAGCAACTTGGAAACAGCAAATTTGTGGGTTAAAAGGTGAGCCTCAATTTAAATGCCCATTGCCCAGGGGTTTAGAAGAAAAGGCTTATTACAAATATTTTAGCCTCGACCTCCTGTAAAGCACAGACCATCCTTACGTGAAGCCTAGTGAAATCAGTTGGAATTTTTCACTGTCTGTGAGTGCATATCAGGTTTCTAATGCATGTGTCTGTATGAAAGAGAGAAGGCATATAGCAGCTGAAATAATACGCTATTTTTTCCATAACATAGGCTCATCAAAGGCAGATTTGTCCATTTCTGAAAACACCTTTGGTTCTGAGGGACTGCAGCTGTTGCAGTTTGCAGATGGTTGGGTTATTTTCTTTAATCCTGGTGAAGTTTTCGAGGGTTTTGGATACATTCATTATCCACTTATCTCAGAGAACACACGGCATTCAGGGAAGAGAGGGTGGCTTTAGCTTCTTGCCCCAGAGCAGGTGTAAAGACAATATCATGAAACCAGTGTGGGGCCACAGCACTGAAAATGTTATTGTAGTGCAAGATCAGCTCCCTGCCAAAGTCCCTGTAGAGCAGCATATCTTGAGGTCAGGTACATTCTGCAATCATCACAAAACAGGCATGTAAATAAATTGTATGGGCTTAGCTCTGCTGTCATTGACATTTTCCCCCAAGTAAATACCAAGGCTATTTGGAGAAAATTCCACCAAGAATTTGGTGGATAAAGAACTGGCTGGCTGCTGACAAAGAGTTGTGGTCAATGGTTCAGTGTCCAGCTGGAGACCAGTAACGAGCGGTGTCCCTCAGGGATCAGTGTGGGGACCGATCTTGTTCAACATCTTTGTCGGTGACATGGACAGTGGGATTGAGTGCGCCCTCAGCAAGTTTGCTGATGACACCAAGCTGTGTGGTTCGGTTGATACGCCAGAGGGAAGGGATGCCATCCAGAGGGACCTCGACACGCTTGTGAGGTGGGCTGATGCCAACCTTATGAAGTTTAACCATGCCAAGTGCAAGGTCCTACACCTGGGTCGGAGCAACCCCAGGCACAGCTACAGGTTGGGCAGAGAAGAGATTCAGAGCAGCCCTGCAGAGAAGGACTTGGGGGTGTTGGTCGATGAGAAAATGAACATGAGCCGGCTGCAGTGTGCGCTCGCAGCCCAGAAAGCAACCGTATCCTGGGCTGCATCAAGAGGAGCGTGACCAGCAGGTCGAAGGAGGTGATCCTGCCCCTCTACTCTGCTCTCGTGAGACCTCACTTGCAGTATTGTGTGCAGTTCTGGTGTCCTCAACATAAAAAGGACATGGAACTGTTGGAACAAGTCCAGAGGAGGCCACGAGGATGATCAGGGACTGGAGCACCTCTTATATGAAGATAGGCTGAGAAAGTTGGGGCTGTTCAGGCTGGAGAAGAGAAGGCTGCGTGGAGACCTCATAGCAGCCTTCCAGTATCTGAAGGGGGCCTACAAGGATGCTGGGGATGGACTCTTCATTAGGGACTGTAGTGACAGGACAAGGGGTAACAGGTTCAAACTGAAACAGGGGAAGTTTAGATTGGATCTAAGGAAGAAATTCTTTACTGTGAGGGTGGTGAGGCACTGGAAGGGGTTGCCCAAGGAGGTTGTGAATGCTCCATCCCTGGCAAGTGTTCCAGGCCAGGTGGGATGAGGCCTTGGGTTTGGTTTAAAACCTTGGTTATAAACCTTGGCATGGTTTAGTGTGAGGTGTCCCTGCCCATGGCAGGGGGGTTGGAACTGGATGATCTTAAAGTCCTTTCCAACTCTGACTATCTCATGATTCTCTAACTATTCTATAAGAAACCACACACCTAAACAGACTTAGAGCTACTCGTAGCTAGGATTTAGTAATCTTGGTTCTAGATGGCAGCATACCCCTTCTCAAACCATCTGAGTTACATGGGGTACATCTACCCTCTGTAATGAAGTGCAGAGCTACCTGAATTACTTCTAGATAGGCTAGCCCTGGAAGCAGTGCAGCTGCATCAGCTTGTTCAGAAAGCAGAACTGGTAGAACAGGGCCACTGCTGCTGCTGGGGTGTGAGCTGGTGTCCCTGCAAGGCTGTGGAGAGACATCCGCTTGTTCAGACATTGCTTGTTCATTTGTGCAGTTGTGTGTTTTCATGTGCTTCAGCTTCACTTACTAGGATAGGACTCTTTTGCACTGGGTCTTTCTCTTTGGGCATAGTGTAAGCACTTTTAAGGCATAGATGAACACCTACCAATTTGTGTATTGCCTGTGACAGTGAGCTCTGCTGGTGAAAGACACCAACATTATTGCTGCTACATTATCATTATTATTATTGCTATTATTATTACTACTATTACTATTACTATCATTATTATCATCATCATCAACACGTATTCAAAAGTCATGAGACTAATCTTAGGATATCAGACATATTTGAACACAACCATTTAGAAGTGTGAAGTCTAAATTAATATATTGATATCATCTTAGGAAGAATATTTTGAACTTCTTTTTAAGCAGAAATTAACATTTTATCTGAAAATAGTAGTGGAAAGAAGATTGTGTGGTCTGCCAAGGTTTAGCATTTAGACCTGATGATAGAATAATTGTTTTCCATCAAGCAAACCAAAGAAGAATCCGTAATAAAATTTTACAAGTTAGCTGCCACCAAGAATAAACTCAAGAGCACTATATGAAATGAATTGGGTGTTTTAACTGAATCTTCTCTCAGGACAATAACTCTAATGTAGAGCCAGGGTCTGAGGAGGTCACCTGCAGAAAACCCTCCTGGGGCATTTCTGAGGAGAAAGGAAATATTCTTCTCCCTGTCAGGTTCACTTTGTGTCCTAATATGTCTGAGGATATGCACTGAAAACATAATACACAGCCACCATTCTGAAGAGGGGTTTAGATAACAAGGGTCATTAAGAAATCTCTGAAGATGATGAACTTAACCCTGTATGAACTTCAGGATCATATCCTGCTACTAATGTAACGAGTGAGTCTGGTTGATTGTAATTGTGACTGAACTAAAATGTCACTTACCATTAGAATCAATTTATTTATTTTCTATTTAATTACATCATTTCTCTAAAAATGTATGTGAAAGATGGTAACTGGCATCTACTGGACATAGCCTATAGTGATCTTTTCTAATACTCTATGAGGGAACATCTCCAAGTATTTGCCATAGCTCAGATTGCGTTTGCAGGACTGGGGTGTGGTAATTCAGTGTAGGATCTCAAATTAAAATACCTATTGAGAAATCTCTCCATTTGTCATCACAGGTATGTTTCTAACTCCACAGCTTCTGCTAAGGCCCTTCGGGTAAACCAGGGTGTATCACAACTCTTCCTGAGTACAAAGGATGAGCTGTGCTTTCCGAAGAATGTGCAATACTCCTGGTTATGAATAATCATAGGTCTTGCTTTGTTTTCAACACTTGGCCTCACAGCTGGATGAGCTAGGGCAAGGTGCTCCAAACATGTTTTCAGGGATTCCCATGTTAGCTGTGAGCAATATACAGCGGGGAAGGTTTGAAGATGCCCTGCCAGTGTCAGTGTGAAAGATTCCTGATTGTTGGTGCTATAAAAAACATTCCCTGGGCATCCTCAGAAATTCTGGACACAAGAGAAAAATTTCTCATAATGAGAATAATCTCCCTGAGGAAGTGGTGGGTTCCCCAGTGTTGGACACTTTAAGGATTCAGCTGGATAGGGTGCTGGGACATGTTGTCTAAACTGAGCTTTTGCCAGGAAAGGCTGATGACCAGATGATCCTTGAAATCTCTTCCAGCCTGGTATTCTATGATTCTGTGATTCTATGATTTATCAAAATGTCCCAATTTAAATTTGCCTGTATCAAGTGTGGAGGCCACTTTAAGTCCCCTTGCCCAGATCCCCATGCTCCATCCTACAGGCATGCCTTTAAGCCTTGAGCCTCAGCTCATGTAAATTTTTATAGCTTCATTAACTGGGATGTCATCAATTTGGACAATTAAAAATTACAATGATATTAAAGTATCCAAGCAGCACTTGCCAGAAGCCAGCAAGGACAGGAATTATCACATTCTTTGCTCTCCAGTCATGCTGGGGCTCTTCACTCGGTTCCTGTGCCCCATGTCTTGCATCAGGGAACTGTGCTGTCAAAGATCTGATTTGCATCTTTGCTTCCTTGAACTCCTAAATTGCTCATACCAGTGAAGGAGCTTGGCAAAGTATAGAGTTTCCACTATGTTGTGTTTACTTAAGGGGATTTAGGTGCTTACAGGAAACACTGTGTAGATAGAGACTAACTACAAGGATTACAGGTGAATTTTTTTTAGCTCTGCTTCTAACTCAGTTCAATTCAGTGAGGCTTTTTGGCTTGATAAGCTGTGGAAGTCTTTTGTTCATACTGAAAAAAAAAAAGATAGATCCCTTGGGTATCGTTCATGGACAAGAATGATAGAAGGAACCTTCTTTTCTTTACAGCAGACTCAATTCTTTGTGCCCATTTGTCAGTAGTGTCCATCTCTGCATCTCTGAGCTAGTGTCAGGGTGCTGCATACAGCAAAGCCATCTCCTTTCTCCTGGGATTAGGCAGAATATTTGTCTCATTGGATTTTTTTCCTGAGGAGCCTTTTTTGATTCCTGATGATTGGATGAACAGGTTTTATAGTTCCACTTTCCTCCCTGCTACTTCTTCTTTTTCTCTTGGTTTGGTCACAGAAAACGATTATATTCATTTTTAGAGTGGTCCAAACTGTAGCAGCTAACTGAAGGTGCTATGCAGCAGAATGTCTTTGGGATGTTAATAGACACATAATCACCAGGGAGGGACAAAGTTGAGCTCCTGGGAGACAGGAAGCCCTGATTATTGGAGGACCTGTGGTCTTGTGATGAGACTAATTCTCCTCTCAGTACAATAAATCCGAGTTGATTTCCTTAAATTAAAAAGGGGTCACAAAGAGATAAAAATAGTGACAAGAGAATCATTGCCCTTCTTTCTTAAGAGCAGTCAGTTGGTTAAATTCCTTTGCTCCTCAGGTAGTGTTGAATGTTATGCAAGTGATCATTCAGTCTGTGGGGAGTGGGATACAATCAGGATGCTAATGTGATGTGAGTGCAGCTGCTTCTTCCTCGGTGTCACAGTGCTTTGGCTCACCTTTGCTGCCAGAGTATTTGTTCACCACACTTCATTTGTAACTCAAATCTATACCTACACACATTTGCAACTGAGATTTGTAAGAGACAATTTTATGCTTGAAAAGGGAGAATTACTTTACAACTATACCTGTTGTCTGTGCAAACGCTTGACAACCTCACAAGAACTCCTTTCACTCTGTGCCTCCAATTTTCTTTGTCAGTAAGAAACAGAACATGTATAGTTCTAAGTGTTGAAAATCAAATACTGATGTGATATATTGGTTTCTTCTCCCCCCCTCCCTGCCAGTGTTCTAAATATGGCTCTACTTTGAAATTAAGTGCACTACAGAATATTCGGTTGCAGCACATTGCTGGCATACGGTTTATAAATTGTTAGTGTTTGGCAGCGCTTGGTTTTTAAATTCCTACTGATCACAAGTAGTTGGCACTAATCAGCTCCAATAGAGTTATGGTACTGTGTACCTTCTTAAATGGCTGGAGTGGAGATATACATCTAAAAACCCTATATATAATAGCCACATGCCAGAAACACTTTACTCTGAGAAGGGTTTTTATTTTACTTTTTACATCTCTTACATTTTACATCTGGTTCAACAGTTCTGAAGGAAACTACATCTGATGTGATAGCAGAAGATCTATATCACACATCTCAAAACCTGCCAGAAATGCAATTTAAATATAGTTTTGGACAGAGTAAAAAAGTATTATTGGTATCAGATGTCTGGGCAGTGAGAAGTTGAGCTCCATCTCTGCTTGGGTTTTTTTCATACACAAGGAAATCATAAGGTGAAATCCTAGTTCTGCTAAAACCAGGGAGAGCTTTGCCATTGGTTTCAGGCATCAGTTTCACCTTGCAGCTGTAAAATAACTGCCAAGTTTAAGCAGAACTGTACAGCCTGAGCAGCAAAGGCAGACTTCAATGTGCCCTTTGACAGAGATGAGCAGGGTTTGGACTGGGTTATTTTCAGTGTGGGCAACTATTCACAGACTTCAGAGAGTTCTCCTCCAGTATTTGGATTCACCAAAAATTTGGGCAGGGAAGGCTGCTTCTGGTGTATGTCACTTTATTCCAGTTTATTTTCACAGTATGAGTGTAGAAATGTCTGAAGTTTCAGACAATCTAGTTCAAAGCAGTAGCAGTTTTATGCCTAGGTCATCTGAGAGAGCATATACCACCTGAACTGAGCTTCTGTCACTCATCAGTAATGGATGGCACATGCAATCTGCTAGCTGCGTCTGTCACAAATTAGCACCTCCTATGGCTCGAGTCTGGGGGGGCTGCCTCCTCCTCGTCTGCACATGGCAGTGAGGTTAGATGCTTGGAAATAAGATAGCCTATGTATTCAAGGGGTATAATTTTAAGACTGTTGGTACTTAGGGTTTGCTGAAAAACAGACCTTGCTGATCCAGGACACTGAAACCTGCCAGTTAACTGCTGTCAGTCAAAGGCTTGGGAACGCATTCAGCACTTCTGTGTCAGTGATGTGATGAAGCACCTATGCTAGTAGCCCAAATGCATTTTGTTCTTGTGCTGGGTACAGAAGATATGTCATCGTGTGGAGTCTGGCAATGTCTGAACAGACAAACCAAGATTTGCTTTGTTATTAGGATCACAATTGTTATCATTTTATCACTTGGGAGCCCTAACGAAGGACGGTGGACCCAGCGTGATGGGCTCTGTGAGAGGATGAGCTTCTGCTCTTGCTTTGAAACACACTACATTTTTGTCTCATTACTTCTGATCATAATCCAGCACTAAAAGAAATCAAAAGCTGTCTCAGCGAGAGCTGAGGGCACACAAAAGCTCTCAGGAAAGGCTCAGTGTGTTGTCAGGATCAGGCCCGTAATGTGTAACTCCAGCCTAGAAAACTCATTTCCTTTGAAGCTCAGTTGAGTGTTACTACTACACATCAGCATGTTGCACCACACAGAGTATATCAAATTTGATGTCATTTTTTTTTCTTCCTTTTTCCCTGGGAACCTGTAAATATCCTTTGGTAGCAAAACCAGAGAGGAATAAATTCTCCTCGATGTATTTACAAATGTGAGAAGCTTTTCAAGTTGTATTTGCAATTCTCTTTCTTGCAATGACCTCTATTTTCATAATCCTTCATGGAATACCATGGTTTAAAGAGCTTTCTCTCCCTGCTGTTTTTGTTAAAAGGTTTTTGGTGTGATATTTGTAAAGTCAAATTCTGCATTTAAATGTTGTGTTTTCACAGATATAAATGAAAGAGGCCACATTTAAGTTTTTTTCCTTCTTTTTCCCTTTTCTGAGAACATCAAGCAATTCCACTCTTCTGCATGTATTGTTAACTAAACCATGACAGCATACAGCAGCTTTAATAGTAAAGCAATTGCGATTACATCTTGCTTGTAATTACATTTATTTCCTCACATATGTCCAAAAAGGCAAGCATTAGTTTGGCCTGTATAAGCATGTGCTAATAGCAGGAAAATCATCTGGCAGCTTGACAGCAAGGAAAATAGCTTACAGTCACTTAAAGTCTTTCTTGTCATGGACACTTGCAAAGGCTCTGAGTGCCCAGTTTTGTGCCTGCATGCTTTTAAAATCGATTGCATTTGGGAGAGGGGGAATTTGTTATGTGCTGTGGATTTGCCTCTAAAAAATCAAAATATGAAGAGATACAAATGGCAGGGTATGGGGGTATAATCACAAATACGAAAAGCAGGTAATGGCAGTCTATGAGACTGATGTATGCTGCAGTTCAGGAACAAGACAGCCAGGGCAATACGCATTCTTTTCACTCCTTAACAAAGGTCTGGCTAGAAATTTGGCAGACTGAGTTATGACAACTCTGAAAACACATGCATATTCTCAGTGAAAAAAAAATATTCTTTTTTGACAAGATACATGTTTTTTTGCTTTTAATTTTAATCAGAAAGTTAGCAAAGATCTTCATAAGCTGTATGCAATATTCAGCTAAGCACTGTCTGTGGCAGAACCCAAATACTATCTGGGAAGAGCTGAGTATTTTTCAGTCTTCATATAAGCCACAAAACAAGCCAATTTGCAGCAAGATCTTCTGACATTAGAGGTACATTTCAGACTGGTCTGCTTGCCTTCTGTCACTCTGGCAGTCAAGGATCTCAACCAATTCACTGTTTTCTCCATTGGAATAAGTGAGTACCTGGGCAGAATAAGGAAACTCCCAAAATGCATGCCTTGATCCCATGTTAGATATTTCCCAGATCTGTGGGCACACACAAGACATTTGATTGCCAGTAGCCATGGTCTCTGGGTACACAAATTATGGCCACAGCTGTAGAGATCATTACTGAAAACTTGCTCATGAACAGGCAGATAGATGAATAAATGTTAATCTGTACACACAGTTCAGCAAATGTCTTGCAAATGTGTCAAATTTGGTATTTTTCTTGCTTATTTAGAAAGGAGATGCTGCCTAAATCCCGTAGCATTGTGCCAGATGATGAGATGCAGACACAGAGACAGCTGGGGCTGGACTGGTACAATACACCTAGCTTCACTGACAGGGTTCACTGAGTTACAGATGAGGAATCAGCCCACTGGATTTTTGCTGAGTAATTAAGCTGGGCAGCCAGGGTAGCCAAACAAATACACAAAGCTGATTCTGCCCTCCAGGCAGTGTGGACAAAGAAACAGCAAAATAATTATAGAAGTTGTTTACTGCTGTCTACAAGGGTAAGGCATTTTCTAGTGTTCTTGGGGCAATAAAGCTCCTAGCGAACCATGAGCACACTTCTGCTGGCAGAGTTCTGGTTGTGTTTGTAGACATCCCTCATCCTTTAACTGCTCACAATATGGACAGTCATTAAATGCTTTAAAATGGAATTTGCAAGGGTTGCAGAGAGCCATTATAGAACTAAAATCGGGGGGGGTGGGGTGGGGTGGTGTGGTGGTGGTGGTGGTGGTGGTGGTGGTGGTGTTTAGTTTTGTTTTTGGCTAACTTGTAGCTTTACTGTGTTTGTTGTTCCTTGTCTCTCAGAACTCCTATTGAGCTAAAAACATTTAATAGCAGGAGCAGTGGCTATCTTTATAGATAGTAAATACCTTTTTCCTCCGAGAGAAAGAGCCCAAGCTTTCTACTCCAAGCACTCTAAGAGACGGTAGGATTATTATTTGCTATGGCAATGGGAGGAGGAGCCAACAAAGGAATTAATGTGGATACAATGAGAAAATAAAGGTGCATGATCTGTGTTACACTACAGAAATGAGGGTTGTCTTCTGGCTAGAACTGAGGTTAAATTACAGCATCTGAGCACTGGGTGAGGAAAAGCAGAAGGCTGGACTGGAGTTTTGGTCTGTTCCCCATGCCAGAATTTAGGGAGTGCTAAGAAATCTGGCTTTAGATCTATTTCTGGATTTGTATGCTGTGTCTCTAAGAGTTATGTTAGTTTTTTTCATTCTGCCATCTGAAAATGTTAATATTTAGGGGATTTTTTTTTTTCATAAAGCCAGCAACAACATGGAAAATATTAACAGGAAACATTTTAGATGCTACAGGAAATTACAGCTGTGAAGAGTGTTTCGTATTGTATTAGCAGAAGATTGAATGTCCTATCCAAACTGTGAAAAGGAGGAATGTTTCTGACACCATGTACCTGCTCTTAAGTGGTATGAAATCTATAAAGAACAGGTGTTTATTGTCTGCTTTGCATGTACGTATGACATGCATGAATGACATGCATGAGTCCCAGCTCACAGCCTGCTATTCCAGTTTGGACACTCCACTGCAGGGGCTGCTGTCAGTGGAACACAAGTGGCTGGTCTTGGTCCTGCTAGGATCCTGCTTTTGGAGATGGATGCTGGCCTGTCCTCTGTCCCTCACATCAGAAAGGGCAGTTAGCATTTCAAAGCTACTCTCATGAGACAAATGGGCTGTAGAGCCATCAGACTCCAAATCACTACCAACTTAGACTTGGCAACTCCAGTGAGCAATGGAGCTCTCTGATCAGCCAGGTGAAGGAAGCTGTGCTGAACTTTGTTTTATTAGCTAGCTGACATAAGCCTAGTCTGGTTATTTCAATATTAAATTTGCAGTTTCATAATTTATATCCCTCAAGCATTATTATGACTCATGTTGAACAACTGCTTTACTCTCAGATCCTGCCCATGTTTCTACACATGCGGTTTATTTTCTGACTTGTTGACCTAGAGAGAACATTGCTGCTTGATGAGCCTTTCCATGAGAAGACAATGTGCTCACTTCATCACGTTCAGACTCCCTAGACTTAATGCATGGAATAGCAGCAACAACAACAATAAAATAATTCATGTTATCTTGAGAGAAAACCTCTATTTTGTATAACGCTTCAAATCAGAGATAACCTCTGCTGCTGGTGCGCCTGTCCTCACGCCTGCGTGAGTGTAGAGAATCAACAGAAGCGTGTCTGTGAGCTCAACAGCTTTGCTGTTTGTAGTCTCGAACCAGCCACTGCACTGGAGCAGTCTCCTCTGACAGTGTGGGAGTGTGTACGGTTCTCATCATGATTGCCTGACCTTGCTGAATATCCACTTCCCACACCCACAGGATGGCATCCATTCTACAGACACTTGAATCCACAGAACTGCTGTGCTCTGCAGTCTGCAAGGGGTGGATAAACCCGATCTGCCTCAAACTAACAAATCCCCCTGTGCTTGGAAATAAACCTCAGAAGGGGGAAAAGTTCCCTCTTCTGAGGTGATGAGATGCTATAATACAGTTTCTTTTGAGTCGTATCCTGTTGGGCAGACAGCTATTGATGTAGTCCCCATTGTCACTTAGGTATTTGGTCTATTCATTATTTTCATTTATATTGTTTGTGTGAAGCACCTAGAGGCCTGTGATAAGCAAATTTCACCAAATAAAATAAGCCAACTTTAGTAGGTCAATTAGCATTCTCCAAAGATCATACATTTTAGCAGGGAGTTTTGCAGTTTACTGCTGTTGTCTAAGGAGAAAATGGAAAGTAGACCCCTCCCCTCTTATCCCGTGTCAAATATAAACTCTAAATTAGAATGTTACTTACTCTTACTGAAACTGGGAATTCATTGTATGAGCTGAGTAATCACAATACCGTGCTCTGATTTCATTTCTGGAGATCATCCAATGAAAACAGCCTGGTTTTACCTACTGGGAAGAAATAGGCAAATACAGTCATGGCTCTTAATATGTGTACACAGTATATCAGCACTTTCCAGGTTGCTTGCTAAATGCAGCTTAAGAATGTTCTAAGACACAGACAGGGAGATTTGTAATGAGACCTATCCAATGTATTTCTAGTGTCTGCTGTTTGCTTTATAGTTGTAAAATCAATAAAACTTAGGTGTACCAAAGAATATAGCTCAGTAATACAGCAGTGCAGACTGATGGAAATTGTACTGATAGTGAATTTGTATTAGATCTGAACATTATGAGCTTCTTCTTCCTGGTTTATTGCCCCCTTCCCTTTACACAGTTGTCCTCTTTAAGGGGTCCTTTGAGATGCTTTTTTCTTCTGCATAAGTTTTGCTCAGTTCTTTCGTGATGGCAATCCTCTCAAAACTCTTTTCTTATTCTAGGTATCTTTAGGCTATGTTTTTTTCACTCCTGAGAGTCCTAACATAAACCCAATTAATTAGGTAATACTGCCATAGAGAGAGAATACATGTATATTTTGTGTGCCATGCTAAGATTGTGTCTTCCATCTCAGTTTACTAAGGTCAACCTGCCTAAATTTGGGTATTTACCTTTATAACTCTTAATGTGAGTAAGTGGTCTAATTTTTACTCACAATTTCACTGACTTCTTGTGCTTGACTTTAGAAAGCCTGTTGCTGTGTTTCTGGATTAGAAATTAAGGCTTAAACTTCATGTCATACTCAGCCAGACCAAACCATATCAGCTGTCTTCCTAGCCTGCCTCATGTCTATCCTGTATTTGTGAAGCTGACATTCCTAGGAATCAACCTGAGAAAACTAATACTTATTTGGCTGAGCTTGTTCTGACCAAAGGGAACGGGAGAGGTGTATGGGTGGGCAGAATGGTTGGGAGAGAAGAACAGGGAATAGTAAAATTGCTGCTGTCTGGAATCCTATGTTCAAGACTCAAATTCCAAACACACACAGAAATAGAGTGTGGGAGGAATTGTGCTAGGATGCAATCAAGTTCATATGCTGGAATTCAGAGGTGCAGAGGTTTGCCTTAGAGGTTTCAGAGTGATTGGTCAGTTGGTCTCGGTGTGAAAGGAGATCTTTATCTTAGCTCTGGCACTGCAGAGACGGACAATAATTCTGGGGCCTTCAGCCCAGGTCCTAAAAGGTATTTAGGCTTCTGACTGCAATTGATTTTGGTGTCTTCAGTGATGATGCAAATATGAATTATTGATGAATCAGTGAAATTAGCACAGCTCTTGTTAGTCAGAGTAGAAAATAAGCTGAAGGAAGGAAAGCCACTCTTTTAAAGATGTCCAGGATGACTACATTAATGTGGCAATGTGAAATCTAATTTTCCCAGGAAATAAGGGACATAAATACTTACAGCAATTCTCACCCTAGCAAAACTATATCATTATTTTCCCTTGGTTGTTAGTGTTGTTCATCAGCTTAGTCATACAGTGACTGTTTCTGTAAACTAGGACTTTTCCTTTAAAGTCACAGATACTTCTGCTTCCTACCTTATTTGTTCACCAGTCATGCAAAAGGCATCATATGCTACACTGCAATCCAAATATTACATCTCTAGTGAGAATACATAAATTATTTTGATTCGTGATTTCTTTAGATTCTCAAAGCTTGTTCTTTGCTTGTGCCATGGAAATCATCCTTAAAGATGATATGCTGCATACAGGTTGGAAGGCCAACTTTGGCGGTGGCTTCAGAACTTAATGGTTCTCATAAGGGCTAAGAACCGAACCAAGAAAATCACGTATGCCACAACCACCTCCAGCCTAGCAGCACCGGCCACATACAGCTGCTAATGCCGTATTGATAAACTTTTAATCCTGGAATGTAAAATACCCAACCCAAATCAAAACAAAACTGAAAGCCAACTACCACCCTAAATCTAGTGAAGTTTTATCCAATTTATTTCCTGGGATATAATAAATTAAACATAGTATGAAATGCAAAAAGGGTACATTGAGACATATAATATTTGAAGGTTTAATTCATTTTTCTAGTGTATAAGACACAAGGCTATTAAATTTTAAAGCAGTGATGTCCTGAAGTCCCTACTTTATGAGGGCTTTCTTCATAAAGATAAATGGTTTCCTTGCCAAATCAAATGCAGATTTGAAACAAATTAAGTTAATGTTCAACGGTACAAGGTAGAATGGATGGGGGAACTGTTTTATTTTGCATTGTAATAACCATATACACCTAAATCAATAGCTGTGGAAAAAAAGGCAATAATATCACGTAACTGCAGGAAATGAAATATAGTGAGAAGAAGGGGGGAGCGGGTTGCAGAATGAAAGGATTTGTATTGGAATAATGACATTTCATTAAAAAGGGAAGGAGTGCTATTGAATGTAAGTCCATACCGGTAAATTCTATTTCTTATAATAACACTTGAGATGAGTTAAAGTTGCCCAAGTATTGTGATAAAGCATCTTGCTGGGTTCCTTTCTTACATTATGCTGTAATTTAAAGTTAAAAGAAAAACTTGAAGTGTTAAAGAGGCAGTGCATGTTTTCTAAAGTGCTTTCTATTTCCCCTAATGTTTCATTTAACTTGTTATATTATCCTGTGCTCCTGCAGTCTGAGCAGGAGGAAGTTTATCAGTTTTGCTCTTCTATAAGCTTGTATTAAAGAAACAAAACACAATGTGAATCTGGCAGTGGTGAATGGTATTGGATTGAGAGTCCCGGGGATTAAAGCCCTCTGTTTATCTGCAGCACAGGCTCAGGCTGGTGAGTAACAATGCAGCCTGATAGTGGGATGAATCTGTTCTCTCTGCAGTGCAGAGGATCAGATTCTCAGCTGGTGTAAAGCAGCAGCAGCCAGTGTTGATACAGTGGTTAACACTACCGAACAAGGCTGACTGCAATCGTTTTCAAAGTTTCTGAGAAAAAAATCCTGGTTCCCTGGAGCCAATGGCAAAAATCCCATTGATTTCAAGGAGATGGGGGATTTTAACCTTGGGTTTTTTGTGTGTCACTCCTGAAGACCCTCTGAAAGACTCACCAGGTTGAAAGGAAAATACTCCATGTGCTTCACTTCAGTTATTTCCCTCAGTTGCTTTGTTCTTTTGAGATTGCCCACAAACGGATCTGTCCCACTGACAGGGCAATTGAAAGATGTGTGTGGCTGCTAGAAATTAACATGATACTATACCATTTATGTCTTGTGTGTCAGATCAAGAGGAGCTCATCAGAGGAACAAATTCATTTTGTTCTTTTGCTTGAAGAGTATCTGCTGAAACTTGGGTGTCAGTGTGTGGGCATCTCAGTGAACCTCTTCCAAATGATCATCTGGCAAATTGCTTGTAGTATTAAGAGGTATATAGGATTGGAAAGAAAGTAAGATTGACAGTGTCTTAATGCCTTTATATCAGCGATACAAACATTCTGGTACACGGATGTCAGACAGCTGTCTCAGAGTTTCTCTCTACCATTCCTCACACGGTGTGTGCAGACTGCATGAAACAGTTATTATCCTTTCAGCAGTTCTTGAACCCTGTCTTCTTCTATTAAAAAGTCATATAACTGTGGTGGCAGCAGTGTCTGTACAAGATAATGACAGAGCTAGACTTGTATTTGTATATTAATGAAGAGAAGTTTTGGAACTTACCTGTGGTTTACCAAGTTGCTCATGGTTACGTACAGATAAAAGAGGAGCCCATCCTCCTTAGAACATGGGCTTTTGTATCATTCTTATGCCGTAATATCAAGGCTTATGTTTCCAGTGGTATATTTCTGGCATTTACAGAAATCAAACTGTGCTTCACTTAAATTTCCTAGCCTAATTATACAAAACCAGTATGGCCAGGAATGCACAAAATTCCAGAGGACGTTTGGATAAAACTTGGCTTATCATTCAGAAATGATTGTAACTTCTCTCCCCATCATAGAATAGCAGATCTTGCGAGTTAAATACTTTAAAGCAGACAGCTGAACAATCCGCTGTGCACAGTTAAAGGATGAAAATTGTCCGTACATACAATTTTTATTTGTGCAGTACAGTTTGTATTTGTGCTTGTTCCTACTCATACCCTTCACAACAAATGAGACATCCCTTTGTGTTGAGCTAGTGTGGAGGGTTTGCTTTGAATTATTTTTATAGTCATAATGAGCTGTGTGCTTGACTTGTTGGATCCTTTGTTTTAATAAGGGTGAGTAAAGCTTTCTCAAGCAAATTTCAGACTTCATTCAGTTTGAAGAATCTCATCCCTAAAAGCACTCTAAAAACTTATGGAACTGTACTTGAGGTTATCTCAGTTCCTTAGCCTGCTTCTAAACATCCAAGGAGAAGCTTGCTTAAGCAAATCAACTTTCTGGAGCTGCATATAGTAAAATTGCTGCCCATTTCTATCAGCAGGAATTGATATCCTATCCCTGAACAATCCAGGGTTCATCTAGATTTTTTCCAAGAGACCAGGGGTTGTTGATAGCATCTGAGGATTTGGCTGTCTCTCACTCAGGAAATGAATGAAATGGGTGCTCATTGAGATTAAATATTTTTTGTAAAAATAATTAAAAAAACCAGACAACAAGCTATATCCAGGCTGTCATGTAATGCCACAGGGAGTTTCATTTTAGAATACGTACAACTAATCAACCTCTGATTTGTGCACTGCTATCATATTTTCTGGTCTCTGTTTCTTCTGGATAGGACACTTAGGATGTGATACTTTCAAATTGCCCTTTAATTTTACTCCCTATGAAATTAATTATTGACAAGTCCTTGAATCTGAGCCACCCTAACCAACTGTTCATGGATTTGTCAGGTACACTTACCAGTAAAATCCACAAATCACACTCTACTATGAAGGATACAAGTCAATTGGAGAACAGAAACCTTGCTGCCTGGTTTATCTAAATAATAAACACATTTTTTAATGGTAAACATTGACTCTGAACTTTCCAAGAACATCTTGTACATAAAAAAATTTACCGCAGAAATTCTCAGATAGTGATTTTAGATAATGGCTAAATGTAAGAATTTCACTGTGTTGCAGGAACAGTAAAAAAAAAGATGAAATATATTGAATAAAGATTTTATTGTGAGTTATTTGCTCAGCTCTGTAGCACCATCAATTTTTTCTCCGTATATAAAAATAATGAAGTCAATAAATGTGTTTAGGTGACCTCTGAGACTTACAAAAAGGATGTTATGAGATGGGTGAATACTGGATACAGTATTTCATTCCATTGCTGAACAGCTGTTGTGGTAGACAATGTTGGCATCCTATTTTTCACCATTGGTACTAATGCAAATTGGGTTTTGATTATATATATATTCTGTCATATTGCTGGAATGTGAAAGAGCCTACTAGCCTGTCAACCCTTCTGTCCCACCTGTTTATGCACCTCTATAATGTGGAATTACAGACAGTGAAGTTGGAAGCTCGGTGACCAGTGCGCAAGCCTGCATCCAGATTTGCCCATTCATTGCAGACAACCAGCCTTGTGGCTGAATTTGACTGCAACATCTTTTTAAAGCCCATTGGACTGATTGTCCTGATTTCAGTGGGCATGCGACAGAGGTATAAATGGAAATGTAGATTTTATTCAAATGCATTTATGAACATCTGGGCTCTATCCTGACCCTGCCACCGTGGGCTGTTAATTGTTCTATCTCTTTTCCAAATGAATGATCCCAGCTTGCTGCACATCACGTCAGATAATAGCAAAGATTGTTGTGGCACTGAATGGCTTATGTATATTAACAGAAAGTCTCCCATGAATCATGAACACAAGGGGATGACACTTTGTACTTTCCATAGGTGTGTGTCGCTCCTGTGAAATTGCATGCCTTAGTACCTGCCTTGTCACTAGTGCTAAGTTTCACAGAAATCAGAAAATATTTTTTCAGGGAAATATTCAAACTAGCACTTTTGGACTAATTCTCACACAGATTTAATATTTATACTGGTGGTGCCTTTTGCTTTGCCAGATGACAAAAAAAGAGATAAATTATGCATTAGCATTAATATTTACAATTAACAATACTGTGAGAATTTTGTGTTAGCTTAACCATATTTTCTATATATTTCCTCTGAGTTCAGTATTTATTACTTTTTCAGTCCAACAGCCATTCAAAAGGAGGTGCACACCTTGTCAGTTACTGAATGACCTCCTTTGAAAACTGACTGAGATGATTGTGTGTTTTGCCCTGGAGCATCTTTTTTTAAGTAATTAGTGTAAATCAGTCAATAGATCTGTGTTAGCAACACCTTAAGAATTGCAGTAGTTCGGAAAATGTTGCACTCTATTCTGTGTTATCTCTTTTAAGTGCCATTGGTTTAAAATGTGAGAAAATTATCTGTTTTTAAAAATAGAACAACAGTACTTTGATTATGCAGCTTTTGATTTAGAAGGCTTTATGCATTTATTCAGTAGACAGTTGACGCTGTACCTGCTGTTTTCTGCTTATTTAAAAAGTACTTTCAAGCTCTTGCTCCATAAACTTCTCACACTGAAAATAAGGATATAGAAGGATCCTTTTGACTTGTCTTTACTTTGTGACTCCTTCCAAAGTAAAGTTGCCCATACTCTGGGATGTTCCAGCAGTCCATAGGGTGTTTCCTCTATGCTCTGCAGCTGCTGAGCTGTGGTAGTGGTCACCCAAGGCTCTTGTTAGTATGAGAAACAGGGGGAAGATGTTTGTTGTAGGCAAGGGACTGAGCTGAAGAAGGTGGTGTCCACAGAGGGACCTTGCTTGGGGGTGAGGGATCTATTAGTCAAAGACAAGTTTCAACGTCCATTTTAGCATGTTACTGAGCCACTCATGACTGTCAGACTCCAGTAGCTGTTAAGCTCCTTGGGTGCAGTACTTTCATCCACAATTCCTGGATGCTTTTTTGCCCCAACTAGTTCTTTGCTCCTCAGTGAATTCCTGCTTGTGGAGTCCAGCCTTTTTTTTTTTAATAAGGGAGGGGGATGTCATTCCAGTCTCCGCTTTCGACAGATTTTGTGGTTTTGCAACTCTGCGTTTCTGTTTTCTTTTCAAAATAAGGCTGCCCTTCAAAACCGCAGGGAGACCGACTCCAGTGAGGCTGACTGCCATGAGAAATGCTCTCAGAAGTACATGTAGGAACCTTCACTCCTCCATATTCATATACTAGAATCCCCTTATTTTTTACCTGTAAAATGATTTATTTCTTTTAGTAGTTTAGAAAATTTAATCAAAACTGCCTTAGTCTTAGATCCTGGATAGGTACCAGCTTTGAAAATGCTGACCATTGTAGGTCCATCAACCCCCGAGATGACTTGCCTGCCTTTCTAGCTGTGCACAAAATCCAAGCTGTTTAGAGGAAAATAACCCCAGAGATTATTACTTTTTTTAAAAAAAGAACTCTAATTAAGCAATCATAACAGCCCTTTAAATAAATACAGCTTGCAGTTACATTTTAACATGCACTTCTGGTGTTTGTTTAACTTTATTTCTTTTTCACCCCATTTTAACATAATAGAAGATCTGCGGCAGGCTTTCTGAATGTCTGCACTCCTCCAGCCTGTCACAGCCTGTGTGCTGGTCATCGGAGCCCTCCAGACTCAAGCTGGCAGGATGCCTAACGTTGTCACTCGTCTAGGAGAAGCGGGTTTAAACTGAAAAGCCAACCGTTTAGAAAGATGCATTGTTTTGCCCATCCCCAGACTGGAATCTTTTAAAGCAATTAAAACTTAATTGTGATCAGAAATCATGTATGTTTGTCTCAGACCTTGGCTGTATAAAGTTCAGTGTTCCCTGGAGTTGGAGATCTGGGCTGGCTTTTCAGAAAAGCTCAGCATGCACCAACTCTTGTTGAGAACAACGGGGGTGCTTCTTGAGATTGAATGCCTTTGAAAATCTGATCATGTCACTTTATTTATTTATGTAGATTTGTGTATGCACAAATATATACAACGTGCCCAGGAACAAGCACGTACACATGCATGACAGCTCTAGGGTCTGGATTTTCAAAGAAGCCTAAGAGAATTCAGTGAGAGATGGGTGCCTAATTAAAATTCATATCCTTCCTGCCTTTGGCATAACTTAAACCTACAGCTAAGTTAATACCAAAACATGACTAAAAGGCAGCATGATAATTCAGTGAAACCCATAAGAAGCAAGCCAGGCAAAATAGCCGTCCTTTCACCAGCCTTACATTTTCCTATTTCTTATTTTCAAAGATGGAAGAAAAATTACAAATGAATGCCAAATCTCTTTAAAATACTGCCCCAAGGTGGGATGCTTTAGAATGTCTGTGGTCAGGACCTATCTGTTACGTGTTTATTCAGACAGCAAAAGGGGTCTGATTTTTGTTGAGACTTCACTGTACTTTTGCACTAGTGTCTGAAAACTACAGCCAGGTAACAGAGCACATTTGGGTACTTGTAAAATTTTGGGTACTTTTGGGTACTATAAACTGTAAAATGATAGCAGAAACAGTGCATTTTCCCCCTTCAGTATGCAGCAAAACAGACAAACAAACCCCTTGGCTTAGGATTCCCCAGAATCTTGTTCTTTATCTATATGTACAAAAAGAAAATCCCGCATCCTGGAAGATGATTTACCAAACCAGTAGTTTTTATGACACAATATAGTTTACATTCCAGCCAAGGTCCCAAGAGGGAGAAGGGCACCTGAGTTCAGTTCCTACCGTCTTGGCTTTATCTAATACATATACTTCAGGCCGCCCACCAGAGTAGAAAATGGAATACATTCATATGAAAGGTTTGTACACCACCACGGATCTTGAAATCTTTGCTGCCCAGGATATATCCTCAACAGGTAGTCTGGAGAAAAAGTATAGAACATGGTAATTTTTGTTCCCTTGAGAATGCTGTGGGGAGGGAAGGATTTGAACGCTACACTTTCTTAGCCTGGGTGAAAGCCAAGGTAATTATAAAACCTAGAGCAGAATCGCTTCTGCAGCCACTGAATTTTAAAAGAAAGTGGCTGCAAATACCTTTTGCAAGAGATGCGATCTGTTTTTCTTAGAAAAGGCTTACGGGATTGGACCCCTGAGAAAGGAGTTGTGAGTTCCTGTGTCCTGCCCAGATTTAGTGAGGATTTGGTACCAAGTCAGTCCTCCTGAGCTGGTACTTGGATATGCACAGAGCCACAAATGATGGTATGGGGTGACACATGAGAGTTTCATACCTCTGACCTAATGTACAGGACCCCCAAATGTGAAGAGAGCCCACAGTTCTGCACTTTTCCCCCTTGTTTGTGGTTGACCCGTGTTTAACCCAGGGCACAGAGCCCTGAGGCACAGCAGTTTGAGACTGTTAAGGCCAAATGTTTTCTTCCCTGTTTGTCAGTGCCAGTGCTTTTCTCTGTCAGCTACTTTGTGGCATTAGAAAGAATGAATCCCAAACCACTCTATTTTCCTGAACTGGACAGGTTTGCAGCAGCTCTCTCACTTGTGCTCTTGGATGGTACTGACAGTGGAGAATGGATTTTTAATTAAAGGGAAAGAGGTATTAACAAATACCTTACATCAAAGCAACTGGTCTCTAGCCTAACTAGCCTAGGATGCTTGCCCCTGCTATGCTCCTGGACAAACACACTTCACCACTGTGATCTTAAGAGGCTGAAGTATCTTTCAGACAAGCTCATTCCTTAGACTTAATTAAAACCTAGTTCACTCCTTTATTCAATTTATGAGGCCTAGCCAGTAGGATTAAGTGATTACAGGCAAAAAGCCCCATTTGTGAAACACTCATAAGCTCAAGCTGCTAGACTGCTCAGTTGTACTCCATTAAATTAATAAGGAATGAATAGACTGATCCATTATGAATAAAGCTGTGGGGAGCCTCAGCATTGCCTCAGACTCTCTGCACACTCCTTAGAGAACATTTGTGCAAAATGATTATGTTCATATTCATTCAATTGGAATTCTATAAAAGCGGAATGCATAAATTACTCTGAAGATGGGGAGTTTATCTTAAACATTAACTATGTGTGTGAATTAATAAGACTATTATAAAACCATTAGCATTCAGTGTATTTACCTACGTATGCTGCATACCTAAACTAAATTCAACAGTTCTTCCTAATTGCTATTCTTGTTGTGTGATCAAGCTGTGGTTCATTTTCACTTGTAGTCATAATATTTATGAATTACAGTTTTTCTCGTTTAAACTTCTCAATCCCCTTCCCTCCCATGCCCCAGCTTTAGATTTGCTCCTGTATTTTTTTCAGAATATAGTAAAATTCTGGGCCTTTAACACATTGGGATGTGAAAGAGCAACAGATGCTTCTAGATGCGTTAAAACAAAACATCAAATAGCACTTGCAAGTCCACAAACTGTCAATCAAACCTTTATCTTTTATAGAGAATTAAACAAGAAAGGATGCTGTGACTCCTGGATGGGTCTCCCCTGAATCTTTGGCTGTTCTGAAGGACCCAGGAGAATGCTGGTTTCAAATACAAAGGGGTGCAGAATTCATCCACCAGCTTTTGCCGTGTTGTGAACGTGCACAGTCTGTTTCTTCTGGAAGAACTCCAAATGACTTGAAAGGTAAAAAAAAAAGAAAACACCCAAAAACACAAATCCAAAACCCAAAATGAGGTGGTAGGTTGTTAAAAAAAAAAAAAAAAAAAAAAAAAAAAAAAAAAAAAAAAAAATCAGTTTTTAGTTTTTATAGGATTTGTCAAATGAGGAGTTAAAATCACCTAATGGCGTAGCTGATAAGGCCAGAGCTTGAACAGTGAGTAGTAGGGTTATGCTGTCGGATGCTGCCGGGTGAGGGAAGGGCTCAGGGCTGAGCTGCTAGGCTCTTTGAGCAGGCAACTTTTCCTCCTGCCCTGCTTCTCCCTTTCTGTCCTTTGACACTTTCTGACTGAGCGACCAGAGCAGTGGACCCTGTGGGGATATTGAGTTGATTTGCTGGGGACTGGCAGAAGCAAAAAAGACTGCATTATTAGGGCTGATTCGATGTGATCTCAGTGAAATGGCAAGGAGGGGTATGTAGGCATGGTGTTATTTTCAGTGCTGTTCCTGAGCAGGGTGAGGAAGTTATGTGTTAACATAGGTTAGCTAGCACGTCTGACCTTCATTGTTCCCAGTGGAAACAGCGACAGTCTATTAGTCCTCCACAAGGGATATCACTGTCTCACAGCAGCTCTGAAAATCCCCCAGGACACTCCTGGAACAACAATAATTCTGCAAGAGTTCACACAACGTTAGAGCTCTGAGAAATGTTTGCAACAAATCTTGCCTGGATGGAGAGGGGGATGTGATAGCAAGGGGGAGAAAGATGGTTTTGAACTCAGCTGCATTTGAGAGGAGACGCTAACCTTGCAGGCAAGTTGGACCAGGTGGCAGTTTTGGAACAGGAAAATCTTGCTAGTTTTCTTTAAATGGAATAACCAAATAGATGAAAGAAGGTGGGAATTAGGTTTTTAGCTGAATCTTGTTTCTGCAGTAGGATATCAACCTGTAAATCTGAATTTGAAAGTGAAAGACAAAGAATTTAAACTAGGAAACTTATAGGGGCTAAAAGCCAAAGAAACTGGTTCTCAGCTGAACTCTAAGGAAATGGAGGGACAGAATTTTAATACAGCTTTATAGAATGTAGTAGTTGAATCAAAGTATGGCTGCCTTTGATGCAAAAATAATGCTATGCATGGATAAATACATCTGTAGATTTTGACACATTGGGTGGCTGCTAAAATCTTTTCATAGCTGTATCTTAGAATAAAAGAGTCAGAGCAAAGAAACTCTTAGGTTGGCTACTGGATTTCTTGGACCTGATCTTCTTATTTTCAATTCACTATCCTTTCCAACACATTATGCCTTTCAAATGTACCCCTTGGCGTGTAATACACTTTTGTGGTGTATCCTCACCTAAAATGGGGCACAGGCTGTTCAGTGCTTGCAAAGAGACAAGTGATGCCTGTACGTGGATATCCTGATGCAGGTGCCCTAGGATTCTGACTTCAGAATTCAGTAAAGACACTGCACAGGCTGTGTTTGCGGTAACCTCTACATGCTGTTTTGGAGATCTTTCGACTGGGAGGCATGTTTCAAGACACAGAGCTACTTGATATCACTAGGGCCCCTGAATGGCTTAATCCAGGCTTGATTGAAAGGATTAATAAATGAATTCTTGACTGAGCCTGCATGTGAAGTCTGTATTGGAGAAAGGCTTATTCCTTGGCCCAGCTTCAAGAGAAACTAATCATTGTGAACTTCATGCAGATTTATGGTTATTCTTTCTATAGAAAGGTTTAGGCCAGCACTCTCTGGCAGTAATGAAAAGCCTGCAGGAAAAGAGAAAGCCTAACATACACAAAATGAACATAGTATATAGGTTTGTTTCCTTGAAATCCTTCCCTTGGATTTTCTACATTTTCACGGAAAACATGAAGGAGTGCTATCATGTACTGAACCAGATAGAATCGTTATGCTCATCTCAACTCCAGCAGACAGAAATATCAGACAGTCTTATATTTTCAAGGGAGATGATATCACAAAATAAAGTGATAAGAAAGAAAGTTACCATGATAGTATGAAATATGTCCACTGGCTGCCTTCAGCACAGTAATCTTTTTATGTTCAAACTATTACTCAAAGTACGGATTACTGAAACACTGTTCTTCTGTGGCACCCTCTTGGGTGATCTATGAAAGCCTGTAGAAGTCAGTGAAAAGAATCCTGTCATTTCTGGTTGTTCCTTAAAAAAATAGTAATAAAATAACATATCTATTAAATTTCAGTACAGGCACTTCTATCGGAAATACAGCACTATAGCAGGTGTTTAAAAAGATGCTGTTTAATAACCAGATTTCTAATAAACTTTAGAATATACACAGAAAAATGAAAAAACACAACCTGCTCATCCAGGGGTTTGGGCTTTCTTTTTTCCTTAATAAAAGCTGGTTGAAAATGGTTTTGTAATCTATTTGTTTCACTGCATTTGCAGATATGCTTGGATTTGTTAGGTTATCTCCTACTCATAGGATTTTGTTAAACAAGGCTGTGGAAGAGTCATTAAAATGAAAACCAAAGCTCTATCCCAGAGCTTTCCCTTGGTCTTGAAATAGCTTTTTGCTTTTTCTTTTTAATGCTAAATTTTTCACATTGAAACATGATTTTCCTGCCTCTTACACAAAAAGGACATAATGGGAGGACAGAGATAATATGGGGCTGTGGAATTCTTTCATCTTATAAGGCAACGGACCAGTGGTCTGTAAGATCCAACATCTATCCCAAAAGAAGATTAAAATCACTTGGCCAGCCAGGCAGTGCAAGATGGCAACAATTCTTCTGTGATCCTTGCACATGATTAGTGTATTCGTAGAACCAGGGGGACTGTTAATCCTTGTGACTTAAGCTAAATAGTCTGACTACAGATGTTACCACTTTGTAGATTCTGCATTATTTGGATCTCATTAACGTGTGACATGGTTTATGAGTTACATGAGGTGTGATGTGTGAATGGGTATACAAGGACGGGGGGGTGCCTCCCAGTTGTGGGGCTGTGTAAAGGCTGAGTTCATGTTGTGCAGGTGCAGTGAGGGTGAGCGTAAATCTCCTTAACTCGGGAGAATTAGGAAATTGCTTGCTTCTAGCTTGGCCTTGCCTTAGAGGCAAAATAGGGTGTGTGGTTTAAGCACAGCAGCAGCTGATTTTATATTACTGCTGATAGTACTCCAAGTTACTGAAAGGTGCCATCATTCATACCAGTGTAGCCATTCTGAGGGCACCAGACAGCCCTTTTCTCCTGCAAAAGCCCTTGCCCAGATGTTGGAGTCTGACATAGGATTCTGTGTAGTCAAGAGTATCTGCAGGAGTGTTGAATAATAAATAACCAGTGGAGGGGAAGCTGCTCAGTAATTGACAAGTGGAGGAGGGTGGCCACCTCACAAGATTATCAGAACTGTCAACCTAGTATTGAAATAGATGCTATAGTGATGTGTCTGTTAGGAATAAACACCTCTGGGAAACAATGGGACCCACAGAAACTCAAACCTAGTAGAATGAACCTCCCTCCTAAATGTCAGTCCTCATGACTGCAGGCTGGAGCTGAGGTAGAATAAGAGGTATTTTATGAGCAAGAAGCCAGTAGGATTGTCCCAGGAGCTGGCCCCTTCCTTCTCTGTAATGTTCACTGTAGTGCTTGCTGAAATACAAATCAGTGGGAGGAGGGTGTTGACCCATTTCCTTCTAGCGTGGAGCTTGAGTGGGTCTTCTAATAAATTGACTGCTATGTTAAAAGATAATTCTCATGAAAGCACAATACTGCCAAGGCTGAGAAGGCTAAAGGTCACCTTGATAATAAATGATAGCTGTTTAACAGTCTAAGAAGTTCTAAGATTTTCCAGAGTTTTTAATAGGGACAAGTGGCCCATTAGATAATTTTCCATTTCATGTAATACCTTGCCTTTTTTTGGCCGATTTGCCCTCTCCTCACATGTTGTATATTGGCCAGTTTCCTTAAAGCCTGCTAGAGACTCAGCGTATACTGAAGGTCTGCAAACCAGATAACTATATAACAATGACTTTCCAATTCCATTGCATCTAGCTCTGACTTCCTGTGGTACCTACAGGATTATACTGAGAACCCAGCATGTCATGCCAGTCCCAGTGTACTGATGTTCTGTTGTCTTGTGGCTGTATCATGAATTAAGGGTTGAAGCTATGCTGTCTCTTTTGGTCTGCAAGCATGTAATTCCAATGAGCAGTATCCCCCACAGGGTAATAAACTCTTTAATAACAGGAATGTAGCAACCACAATAATGAAAAAAGTGATTACCTTCTACACAAAACTATAAAAGCTCATTTGATCCTAAGGTCCCCAGTGGCACATTACCTGGACTTTTATTTAAAATATAACATCTCTTACTTACATCTTATTCAGGTCCTTTCTTAGCGCTAATATAAAACATCAGTAAAATTGTCATTGGAGGAATTTAATAAGGAGCAGGTATGGCTCAGTGATCCATGCTGCTAATTCTGAGTCCTTCCATGACGCTAATCTAGAAAAGCACAAGATGCTCTGCTTGAGTGTTGTATTACTGAACCCCACTTTGCATATGCAAAGCGGATAAGAAGATCCCTTTAGAAGTGGGGTCTTTCCTGTCTTAAAATAAGAATGCTTCTACAAAACACATAAGTTTCATGAAATGTGAGAGACCCTTCTTACGCTTCTACTTGTTCTTCATTTGTGATAGTTCCCCTGCAAATCCAGCTAACATGATCTAGAATGACACCAGGGAATTTTCTTCCATGTGTATGTGAGGGCATTGGAGAACAGAAGTTAGCCAAACTGTACTCTATAATCTATCTTGCTGTATTTCTATTACATCTAATTCTAAGAGGAAAGCAACCCTGCTAAATGTATATGAATATATTGTCAGTCATTCCAGGAGCTCCCTCAAAAAATCTGTGTGACCATTTAATATTATCTATACCTCCCCCTTGCACAGTCCCTCCAGCAGTGGATGAGCACACAGAATACGTCATATGCATTGCAACCCTCTCTAACCCTGTTCTTATTCCACTTCTTTGATCATATCCACTTCTTGTCTTGCTAGATGCATTGTCAATCACAGCTCTAGGGCAAGGATTGCCTCTTTGTTTTAATATGTGTTTAGGCATGTAATACAACAGGACTGGTGTTTCTAGGTGTGAATGCAAAACAAATAGGTAATGGTAATCAAGGCAATAAACTGCCTGAGATGCCTTTTCATAGTAGTATTTGCTAAATATCCTTTTACCAAAGCAGAAGATGAAAAGTCTCTACAAGGGGAGAAGTCGTGTTGTAAAGCTTGCTTGTGTTCTCTTTCATGGAGGTGACTGTAGCATCAATCAAAACTTTAAAACATCTTTGTTTTTGAAGTGATGAGCCTTTTAAAAATAATATTGCATGGGTAGCCCTAGTGAATAGGAATTTAAGGAGACATGTGCTACCATGCTTGTTCTCTTGCTAGTCATTGGCTGGAAATGTTCACAAAAGGAATAAAAAGTACATTTGCCTTGTTAATACAATTTGTATTACATATTCATAAACCATTTTATAAAGCTCCCAAGGAAAAATTCAATTGTACTGAAAGCACATAATGGTAGAGCGGCCATACAGAAAACAGGCAGCATGTTATAGAATTAACTGCATAATGAATGAAATGCTATGTCTATAATAAACCCATTCAGATATAAATTATGGGAGAGTAGATGAAATGTTTGTTAAGCAATAAAGCTTGCAACCGTACATGTGAAATTGAATGGGATTTATCATAAAATATTGTGGAGGATACAGGCTGAATATGTGTTACAAATTGACTGAATTAAAAATAATCCAAGGAAAGCAAGCTTTTGGGAGACTGAAGATTTTAGGAAATGAGTTCATAAGCTGTTTAGCTTTGACCCAGAGTCCCCTGGTGCCAAGAAAAAGAGAGGCAAGAAAATAAGAACGGAATAATTTCTTAGAGGGCTGCAGTTATGTTGTTTTAATTTTAACCTCCTAAATTTTGTCAAATAATCAGACTCCCTACTGAGCAAACAACGTCTCAGTGGAGTGGAGGGTAGAGAATTTGGTCCAGCAGTGTTTGGTTAGTGGAAGATTTCACCCTCCTCCTTTTCCTGAACTATTTATCTCAGCAAGGCTGTTGTACTGAGGGCAGGATAGATGATATTTTGGTTGGACCTTAAAGAGATATGTGGTATGTTTTCCCAAAAGACCTTACCAGATATCTCAATACAAACAACAGAGTTGCTAAAGAACACATTCTGTGGGATCCAATACCAAGCTTGACTGAAGTCCACTTCTCAAAATTACATAGCCTACACTTTTGCTCTTGATACTCCCAAAACCTGAAAATGCTTACAATTTTTACGACATGATGGAAATATTGTACTTACGAACAAAACCACAAAAAAAAAAAATCACCCAAACCTTAGAATTAGGTTTTAAATTCAAATATGTATTTATGGGATAGGGGGATAAAAAGCAGGTGGGATCATTCCCAATCACAAATGACATTTGTAGGTATGGAAACATAGGATAAACTAAGAAAAAGAGAGAAATCAGATATGTAGAATCCGTGCCTGAGAGGGTTAAGAGCATTATTCCTTTTCTTAAGCTTACCTAGATGGTTTTTAGGTCATCTCTGTGCTTTTGTGAATTGTAAAATGAATAATGAACATTTCTCAAAGTAGTTAAATGTATACAAAATGTCTGGAAGTGGGAATACAAAGTGGTGTATCTTCAGGGGCTTTAAGATGGCTGCTCTGATTTTACAAATGCTGATCTCACATGTAGACTGAGGATGAGTGTAGCCAAGTGCCACAGACATGGTCTTCAGGTGCCTGCTGAACTCAAGATCCCTATTTCTGTGAGTGTGCTCCACTGTGGTGACATTCTGATAGTGTTTGTCAGACCGAAGAAATAAATGCTTAACTTTCCCTGATTAACACATCTGACTAACCAGTAGATCTCCTTTAATCTCTTTGACCATGCAGCCCAACAGAATCCTTTTTGGTTTGCTTCTGCTTGTTGTTTAATAAATAAAAGGATTCCCCTCCTCAGCACCACATGTAGAAAGCACTTTGAGTGGTTATCCAGCAGCTTTTTAATTTCAAGAGGTAATGCTGAGCCATTTCAATGGAATGGGAGCTGCTGGGCCATTATTGCAGAGCTAAATATAAATACATGAGGAGAAATTAACTCAAGTAGACTCCATTTTGCTTCCCTGCTGAATGGATGTAGTTTCCCATGTATAGCAAATTCTGTGGATTTTTTCTTCCCCTTTTTCACTGGAAAAACCACACTGAGTACAAACATACATTGGCATCCTGCAGCATATCAAGAGGGGCTGGTAATCTTGCCCTTTTATGAAACGTGGCATGTGCCCAGTACTTTCAAATTGCATTTTATTCACAGGAATACAGGCTATGAAACCTCTCCTTCCAACTGAGGAAGAAAAGCCTGTTAACTTGTCAGCCTGCATCTGAAAGGCCAAGTGTTCAAAGCTGCTCATCAGTGTTGGTTGACATTTCCCCTTAGTGCCTTTGGAAGTATCAAGTTTGCCAGTTATTGACTGCATTGCTGAGCTATCTGTTGTATAAGCACAATTTCCATAAAGGACATAAGGCTGGGGACATGTTCACCGTGTGTTTTAAGACACGGTTGATTTGATTTTCTCATTTCCTTTTTTTCTCTAAACATATTTCTCTCAAATACTAAATTGTAACAATATTATCGATTGTGTTCTGCTCACGCAGCAATAGCATCTATTTGGCTTTTTAATTCTTTTTTTTTCTTAATGATTTGCTCAGAGGGTGGAAAGATGTAGAGGAGGTAAACTACTTTTGAACTCTAGTGATGAGGGCTTTCCAATGGAGACCAGCAACAAAACAATACAGGCTCTGTTAGCACTGTAACAGGGCAGAGCCTTTGAACATGAAGTCTTTCTCTGCAATTCACTAAGAGATGCAGGACTTCACATCTAGATCTTATATTGAAAAGCCATGTTTTTCTTCAATTAACAACTAAATTCTTGCATCAGTTGAATAAATCTGGGAGAGAATTCTGTAGGAGCACAAGAATTGTCAAGTCAGTTGGGGGAAAAAACATGCCATATATAATCTGCCCAGAGCAAAAAAAAACTATCAGGTTTTGGAGTGCTGAATGAAAGCAATTCAGCAGAAAGTGAATTGTGGACAGAAACATGATATTCATCTGGTAGAACAACAGTGAGGATGTCTCAGCCAATTCTGTATTTTTGCTGTTTGCTATGTTATTGCAAGTGAAGAGGTAATATCACTCAATGAGGCAAATTTCATTCTTAGATACATGTGCATAATTATCAGTGACCTTTTACATCTGAGAGAGAATTGATTTTGATGGGAGCTCTACCTCTGCTCTTTAGGGCAGGGTCTTGCCCAATTTGTTTTACACATTCAACAATCATTATTTTTATGAACCAATCATGGGGATTGGCTATTATTGATAGATCTTCCAGGAAATATATCAAAGTTAAGTAAAAATAGATAAAACATGAAATTAACATGAACATGTTATTTTCTTAATCAGATACATGTTTCAGTAGCTCTTCCTAAAGTGGCAAAATCTAATCAGCAGGATGCAATTGGTATGAAAGGTTTATTAAGAAAAGCAATTCAACAAAGCAGTTATACACAGGGGAATATTACTCAGGATAAACTAATCTGGAAAAATTAAAATTATCCTCCAACAAATATTTGTCTATTGCAAGATGCAGAGACCTGAACCAAACCTTCTTCTAAGAACCTTATAGTAATTTTTTGCTATTCTGGAACAGATGCCATCCTGAGAAACTGCCGGGGTTTGTGAGACACCATAATAAGAGGTCAGAGGACTCTTATGATGCATATATATTGCCCATGTAGCAGATGGGAGAAGCAGGGAGTGCTCCAACTCATGTGTCCAGTAATTTTAGCTGTCACGATTAAACGTCAAGTCCTGCATCTCTGGAAGCATCTCTCATGGGCACAGGAGGAGCTCTCAACTTTCTGACTCAGATGGAAGAGTGCTTTGTATCTTCCTAAATGAAGGTCCAGATCATGGTCTGGATGACTGACAGTGGTGCGGTATGTGCCAGAATCTCCCTCTGGCTCTATGAGAAGTGGTAGGTGCTCTGCGCCTACATGTCTCTACTTGTTTACTCAAAAGATTTGGCTCCCCAAATTAACGAATGCTTTTCAAGAATTTTGTCCAAACAGTTTCCTGCAGTGAGTCAGTAGCAGAGGTATGAATAGAGCCCAGGGCTCCTCCTCATTCCTGGACCCATGCACTAACCACCAAGACCATTTACTTTTCTATCCAGGGCCAGAGTGAAGATGTGAAAATACCACAGGCACAATTTTATTTATTTTTTTGTCAAGTTTTCCACTCCGTTCTGCAGACTCAGGAGGTTTGGTGTTTGGTTAGCTCTCCATGTTGAGCAAGACGATAATTTTGGCTTTGCCCTGGAGTTTTTCACTTCTAGGTGTATGAAAGATGAGTCTTTCCCCTTGCTTTCCCCACTGACCTCAGCTTGAAGGTGAGTGGAGATGTGTGTTAGGTTATTTTTCCTTTGGAGAAACTGGTACAGAAGGAGGGGTGAGCAAGGAGGATTGAGCCCATTGGGATAGTGGCCTCCACCTCTCATTGGCAAGGAGAGCAAAGAGCATGGGGAGAATGGGGAGGCCAGAAACAGCAAATGGTTGACAGCCCTGGTCTGTACAGTTGATTACATCCTCTGGTGATCCAGCCAGGGTATCAACAGGCAGTTGTGCCCAGTCATTAAGGAAAGGCATGTCTGTAATTAATGGCAAGGGGCCTGATACAATAAAAGGCATGTCTGCCTTCTGCATTGTGAAGCCCGCATAGGGCTGCAAAAGACGCCAAAGAAAATCAATGTTAAGCAGCTCGTATGGATTTGTGCAGACCTATACACTGCCAAAGTCCAGACATATTTCTTATTGAGCTGAGTCCTCATATGTTTTATTTATAATTTAATGCTAAAATTTATGAAGGAGATGCATGGCAGAGGGAGAACCCATAACCTTGTCATTTCTTTTCTTAAAGCAGCAGCTACTTAGATCTATGAAAGAATTACATCCTCCTCCTTCTGTCTGACTCTCCAGCATAAAATGTAACATGATAAAATTCCTTTTCACTCTGAGTTTGTTTTCACTGAATCAGTTGTACGGCTGAGTCGCCCGTTGCAAATCACGCAGCAAGTTTTTTATCAAAATTGCTAACTGCCAATCACTTGCTCTAAACTAAATCACCTCAGATGTTATTCATCAAGCATGCCATGTTACATTATAGACTTTCATAACTCAGACACTCAAAGTATGAAAGAAATTAATTACTTGTATTTTTTTCCATAAAAACAAATAAACAGCACTAGTTGCCTTTTTAAAGTCAGTTGCAGGATTGATTTTAAATCAAATTGTATTTCACACTAGTTTAAGCGCTCACCACTAGAAGCTGTAATCTTGGGTCTTTAAATATGGATACTGTAATTTCAGAATGTCACATGCTTTAAACATTTGTATTGAAATTTAAACTATTGCCGTAAGAAAATGTCGTGGTTTGAGCCCAGATGGCAGCTAAGCCCCACACAGCTGCTTGTTTGGTCCCCCCTGATGGGATGGGGGAGAGAATCGGGTGAAAATGAGAAAGCTTCTGGGTTGAGATAAAGACAGTTTAATGGGTAAAGCAAAACCTATGCGTGCAAGAAAAGCAAAACGAGGGATTCATTCAGTTGTCCCCACCAGCAGGCAGGTGTTCAGCCGTCCCCAGGAAATCAGGACTCCACCACATCTATTGGTTAATTGGGAAGACAAACACCATCACTCTGGATGTCCTCCCCTTCCTTTTTACCCAGCTTTCAATGTTGAGCGTGATGCACAGGGTATGGGATATCCCTTGGGTAAGTTGGGCTCAGATGTCCTGGCTCTGTTCCCTCACAACGCCTTATGCACCCCCAGCCTCCTCGCTGGTGGGATGGGCTAAGGAGCAGAAAAGGCCTTGGCTCTGTGTAAGCACTGCTCAGCAGTAACTAAAACATCCCTGTATTATCAGCACTGTGTTCAGCGCAAATCCAAAACATAGCTTCCTACCAGCTACTATGAAGAAAATTACCCCAGCCAAAACCAGCACAGAAAAGGGCTGTACATAAAAATGTACTAAACGTGACAGCAACACTAACAGCCTTATTTGGAGGGAGGAAGGATTTTAACAGAGTACATTATTTACAGGTCTCATTTGTATTGTTCCATCCCAATGTCAGGTTTATATTTTCCCTGAAACTGTGCATCAGGCTTTTCCCATTCTGACATCACCCACATTTGTACTATGAAGCTCAGATGAGACAACAAGGTGCAGGATTTCTGCTGGCATGCACTCAACCAGATCAGCACTGCAGAGCTAACAGAGCTCAATTGAATTGCACTGGAAACCTAAAAGAGAAGAGGCTGTCAGAGAAAGAACACTGGTTGTGTCAATGGAGAAAACCTAATGACAGGAGAACCTCAAAATGTTTTGTTTCTGTTAAATTGCTAAGAACAGGTAGAAGTCCAGAACTCACACGAGACTCCTGGCTAAGGATCCGAAAGTTGCATATATTTTCTTGTTCATCTGAATTACTCAAATGGCCTGATTCAGCAGAATCTGAGCTGAGAGTCTCAGGGAAAAGGCTGTCACATGAGATGTCTAGTTAAATTTAGTTAAACAGTTAAGTATTACCACTTTATAAGCAAAAGAAATGAAACTCCACCTAATCCAAAACATCTCACATTTTCTTCAACAAAAACATTTGTTTCCTCTTTTATTTCTCCCCCATCCCCCTCTTTTTGGTGCCATAAATATGTCAGTTGTTTAAAAGATGTGACTGCCCTTATAAATGTATCGAAGATAAGCTTGGTTGTAAAGGATTCAGGTTCATGAACTGTGTTTATACAGTCTATTGTTTAGTACTCATGAATAATTGATTCTTGTCCTTCCTGTGCAAATATTCAATCAGATACTATTCAAATTGATAGTAGGTGTCTGATCTAGGAAAAAATGGCAATGTTCTTTGACTGGGGATGTGATTGCAATACAACTCAACTTCAGCCATGGAGTACAGAGGAGTGTCACACATTTTGAATGGGACCTGTTGAGAGAAAGTTTCTAATTAAAACAGCATATCGTGTTTGATGTGTTTTGGGTAAGCAACCACCCCAAAGCACATTTGTAGCATTTTACTTTTATACGTATACATATGAAATGGAGAATGGATCATAATTTTTTAAAATTGCGTGTTCTGATGAGAGGTTAGATTATGCAAAGAGAAGAATACTTTTCTATGTAGTCTGTAATTCCATAGGATCCTTACATTCCCAGTGTTAAAAAGTTGACTACGATTTTCCCCAGGCCATGTGATGACCAGGAGATGTAGAATAATTGCATTATATGCATTATGTTGTTTAAGATCCAATGGGAAGTTGCCTGTTTCTTAAAGCACAGATTCTTTTCAGATGAATTACAAATTTCCAGTACTGGAAGCTTCCTGTAAGTCACTTTATGTACTGCAGGAAAACAAAATGTGTATAGAAACAGAGCATGGAGCAGGACCTGCTTGCTGGAACCTTGGAGCAGTGGTCATTTCTTGCTTAGGGAGGTTGTTATGCCCAATATGGAAAGAGTAGCTGCAGAGTGAGTATAGATATATAACTGAAATTTTGCTCCCAGGCACATAAAAATAAGTCTGAGAGGTTGGAGGTCCAATATGTTCCAACTAAAGTGAATACAACTTTGGTCATTAAATTAACCAAGACAAAAATCAGTTCCTGGTTGGCATTAGGAAATACAGAGTATATTCCACTTGTAATTAACTGATATTAATAGGAACTCTGGAAGAGCCATTAAGCAGAAACTCTCTGGAAAAGTCATTGAGCATTGAGTAAATAATAGTTTGGTTTTTTTTCATCATTGTCATGCTGAAAATGTTCCTATGGGAGGCCTCAGCCTTCTGAAGGGTGTGGAAGAACAGGGAAGCATGCATCAGTGCTCATGTGTTTTGCATCAAGGACCCAAAGCACTGTGATGTGAAGAAGCGAAGTGATTCAATTCAATCTCATTGCTACCCAATGCATGGGGTTTCCTTGCTGCATTCTTCAAGAATACTATTAGAGTTACTGTTTATACTTTGTTGTGCCTCTTCCCCCATGTCCTCCTAAACTTTACAGTTTAATGCTTAAAGATAGAAAATTGGAAGCTCTTAAAATGATTTTCTTCTGGTTGCCAGTGAAGACAGTTTTCTATATTTCTTTATTTACGGCACTTCATATTTTCATCCTCTTTTCTATCAAAATGTTTCTGTAGGTGTAGAAAAGAGGTCCTGTTGTGTAGCATTCATGTCCATTCAGTCTTTGACTATACATATTTGACTACTTGCATGGAAAGATAATGTTGTTTACAGGTGGGATGCAGTCAGACCACAAGCATTAAATCAATGAATGCAGTCACATGAAGATAAGAGGTTTTTCCTCTTGGATTTCTACATCTGAACTATGCATCTGTTTGCACTGAACAGTTTTCTGGCATCCTTCAGCTGACTAGCTGTCATGTATTTCCGAAAAACTAACTCAGCCATGGAGTGTTAACTCTTATTGTTTATTTGCATCTTAATTACAGCTGGCAGTTCTTGAATGGTATCAAGTACCCTACCCCACATCTCTCTCAAACCTTCAGATATGTCTTGCAGCCCTCCGTGCACTTGTTCTATCCAGTCCCCCAATGCATAAACAATTCAGAATGTTGTGTCTTTCTGCTTAAAATGGAGAGAGTGTGTGAGATACGGCCATACTAGCTGCCAAAACCAAGATATGTTTCTGAGAGCTTTGCTCTTGTTGATTGAAAAGCCCTTTTTGGGGTTGCTTATTTGAGTAAAGTGGCATAAAGTGCAAAAGTTCTCTTGCTTTCCTTTTTTGAATACAAAGCAACTATCTGTTTCTGAAGGTTCAAACAAATGCTTTGGTTATACTCTGTCTGCTCAGCACTCCAGCGCACAAAACCTGGTATTTTTAAGGGAGTTCGGACCCTGAAGCCAGTAGCACTCTAAAATGCTCAATCTTCCATAAATATTACCCTTCCCCTGACCTTCCTTCATTTTCCATGCTGGATTCCACTTCTGAATCTATTCATTTTGAATAGGCAGCAAAATCGTTCCCTGGAATAGACAACACAGATGCACCTTGCCAGCTGTAGCAGTTCGTAATATATATATTATTGAAATATTGGCAGTGGTCTCTGAAACCACAAGCAGAATTAGTTGTACTCAGAGAAACATATTTTCTTTCAGTGGCTTGAGTAGTGAACAATTACTAAAAATATCCCCCTGCTTTCTATAATTTCAGAAGATAACATAGTATTTAGTGTACAAGTGACATAACACATGAATCAGCTCCTCATAAAGACTTCTTTTCCCCATGGCATGTTAAAAATATTCAGATGGGGCAGCACACAAAGATAGAACTTGCTTTCTGTTCTTTATTAAGAGCATTTAACGCTTGCTAAAGGTTTCAAGTTGCCTGCTTTCCACTATTAACGTTTCTCTTCAGGTAAGCACAAACCTGAAACCCTCCTGCAACCACTTCACTCACATGTGTAACTTTAAGCACAGGAATAACTGCAGTGATGCTTGTAGCTGGGAGGTGATGGCAAGGCTGGGATCAGATCCCTGGCTCTGATTCTCAGTGCTGTCTCCTTTTCCTTAGGCTACCAAAGGAGGGACAGCTATGTTAACTGAGTCCTTAGTGTCCTTACTGTGATGTCCATGGGGGACTGCCAGTTGGGTGGCACTGTGGGAGGAGTGCCTTGCAACTCAGAAAATTACATTTGCACTGTTTTTTCTTGCAGTCTCTACACTCCACTCTACAGAAGCGGTCCATAGCTTGTAAATTGCAGCTTGGATTAGTGTGCTTAAAACTTTGAGGACTCTGAAGTGTTGTCATGCATACCAGTTTTTGAGCATTCATGAAGTTACTTATAAGTGGCACATATTTGCAATAATCAAATGATAGTGTGAATGGTAGGCTGTGCACTCCAGGAGCAGCCGGGCTGGGAAACTCATGGAAGAGACCTGTGGAATAGCAGAAAGAACATTGAATCATTGCAGCTACTACCCTAAAACCCAAAAGTCAAAGCTTTTGGAGATCTGAAGTCTGCTGTATTCCTTGGCTTCAAATTCATCCTTTGTTGTTAGTAATAAACCAGGATTTGTTGATGTGCAGCTTGCATCTTTTTGGTGAGATATCACTTTATAGGAAAACCAATCTAATAAGCAGCAGTTGCTGGAAGGAGCAGCTCTGATTCTTCATCCCTCCATATCACTGATGTCTCTAATCCCTTGAAACTACACACTGGCATCTGTAGAAAACTCTTTCCGTCCTGCACCCCCACTTACTTTTTTGACAATTTAATGCCATGGATTTTCTCATTCTTTACTTGGATGTGCAGAGCCAGGAAGCACAGGCATATATGACCATATATGTGGGGCACTGCCTTAACTATAATGGGAAACTTCACTTATAGGTTTTCTCAGAGTTGGAAGTTGGGCTGCTCCTGTATGTTCAAATTGAATTTTTAGCTGGTTAGTTCTCTAAGAAGGTCTTAGAACGAGTCCATCAATCTATTAGAAATGAAGCAGCAGCATGGATTTCTGTTCAGCAAATGCTAAATGATGTTCTGAGAATTTTAGAGGTTGAGGGAAACCTTAAAACATGAGAGGAGTGTAAATATTGTCCCACCTTTTTAAAGGAGGAAAAGAAGAAATAAGGAATTCCTAAACCAGTCAGCCCAATAGCTATTGCTGGAAATATACTGGAACAGATGTTAAAAATAAAAATTCTCTCTAACTATTCAAATGTTAAAAAGGTTGTAAAGGGTAGTGTAAGATTGAAAAGGTTTGTTCTCAGCAAATCCATCTGGTTTCTTTGTCTGAGAGAATCACTATGCAGGAGAGAGGGGGAGGATGCTGCTGAGTTATCCTGATCAGTTTTTGTTTTTCTCTCACATAACGTCTTGTGAAAAATTAGGGGGAAAAAAATCCAGTAGAGAGCACCCATCAAAGAACTGCATTGAGCGCCATATTTTACATATCAAGAAAGCATATTAAATTGAGGCGAGTGTGACAGGAAAACCTGAGATTTATAGGACTTAATCTATGAAGAAAAGTTGTGGGAACTGATAAACCTATAGAGAAATCATCTTGATAGTCTTTCCAATATCAGAAAGTTACACAAAGGTTGGTGCTTATTGTTCTCTCTCTCCACTTGAGGGAATTCAAAAGAAACCAATTTAATTTTCAGCCAAGATGCATTAGGATGACTGGGAGGAAAACTTTCCTAACCACAAGGGGAATTGAGTAATGATGCAGACTTCATCAGAGGGTTTCCAGAACAGGGTAGACAGATGTTAAGGGAGGGTCTGGCACTACTAATGATTCGAAGGTTGGGGAGGTCCTATCCAGGCCTATGTTATTACCTGTGAAGAGCGACCCAAGAGGAAAGAGTAAAAAGCCACTATCAAGAGACTATGAATGAATGGTTTGGTTATCAGATGGTGATAAACAGCTCTCTCTTAGAGATGGGGATGATATTATATTCTAAAAAAATAAAGTTCTTTCATCATGAATTGATGGTGATATACATTTTAATATATATAGTAAAATGCAATGTAAAACATTATAAGGACATGGCATACTAGTAATATCTACCACAGACTCTGTTTATATATTGTGATAATAGCCCTAACTTCTTATTTTAAACATCAGTTACATTGTGATCTAATAAAAGATTAGTTTTTTTTAAAGTAACTTTTACTAGACTTACATACAGTTTTAACTCACATACAAATTTTTGTAGGCCTCCTGAGAACTTAAAATAATAGGACAGGAGAGAATGATGCAGAATTCATTTTAATTTGCTTGTCTTGGAATGCCCTTTGCTGTTTATATTGCAAATTTCAATATACATCTCAGAGGATCAGAGCAAGAATAAATATCTAGACTAACTTAAAAATGTACCATTTTTAGAACCTGACATATATTTTCTGGTAAGGCATGCTATTCATCATCTTTGGAGGACCATTTTTCTTAGACATATGTAAAAATATATATACAGCTAATGTACAGGATCCCCAAAGCTGTAGTTGGCAACATAAATTAAGCCCAAAGTGCTCAATTTTAAATGTGCCTTGCTTTTCTACAGCACTTGGCTGCTGGGATCTCAGAGTGCTTTCAAATTTGAATGAGATGAGTTTCACAAAGTTCCAAAGAAGGTGATAGTCATTATTTGGTTTATGCCTAGTATTCTGTAGCATAATCCTCCAGAGAAAATGCTGATATTAAGATTATTACGTACCTTGCTCCTGAAGCCCAAACTGAAAATCTGGTTTTGTGTCTAAGACCGCTTAAAAGTTTATTTTCTCTCTTCCCACACCTCTTTAATTTCTGTCACTTTTAGTACTGATGAAGAGAAATAGAAAAGCAACAGAGGCTGTTCTTTAAGCTCAGTTTTTATTGAAAGCTAATGGGTGAATTCCTTTTTGTCATGCCTCTGCCATACACAAGCCATGTTTTCAGAAGTGAGAATTCTTCACCAGTGTTTGTATAAAGTATATGTGTATATCATATCCATGCTAGTGAAGGAAATACCATTTTAAATGCCTGTTTAGATGTCCAGTATTCTCAGCATATGGAAAGCAAATATCTATTTACTCAGGTTTTGGATGCTAAAGCTGTAAAGCACACTTTGTCGTTTGGACAGATGGGATAAAGGCACTTCAAACAACTCTGCTGCTCTCATCCCAACAGCAGAATGACATTAGTATCGTAATTTTTGGTGCACAGAGATTTTAACAGTTCTTTATCACTCTCTCTATTTCTTTAGGTATTCTCAGAATCAAACCCAGACAACTTGTGGAGAGAAATTGTTCAGTTGTAGGATATTACTTTGGTGTGCTGTCACTTGGAGGTTCTCATTACCACTTGCTCATCACAGTGACCTCTCTACAGTCTCAGCTGATCTGACTTTAAAAATTCTATCAATAACAATAAGCAGAAACATGTGAAAGGAAGTACAAATTACTGGTGACGGTGAAGCTCAGGAGTGCTGAACGTTTACCTCATTTAGTTAAATATTGCCACTTTCATAAGTTAAAAAAGAGGGAAGCTTCACCTAATCCAAAACATCTCACATTTTCTTTAATAAAAGCATTTGTTTCCTCTTTTATCACCCCTTTTCTGTGTGCCATAAAGGTCATCCTTGGTGTGTCTGTTGTGATCCTCAGCAACCAAAATGTATTACAGCAACCACTAAGTAAATTAAATTGAATAAAAACATTTCAAAAATGGCTGGCAGACCTCTCCTGTTGGGTTATTTTATGCTACATCCCAGATTTTAAACAGTTAAGAAAACCAATTAGCATCAAGCAAGCATCAAGCAAGCATACAATACCATTTTGTTCTGTAATACTACCTGTCACTTTTTTCATTTCCCATTTCATTCTCATCTTTCTTCATAATTGGATAAAAAAATACTAAGCTGTAGCTACTTATGCGAAGAAAGATGGGAGACAGACCCTCAACAGATCAGTGTGTGGATTAGAAACTGTGCATTGTGAAAATGCAAAATCAGTCGGAAAGTGATGATTCAACCAATAATGTACAGTGTGATATATGTAATGAACTGGGAAGCTAGAAAGAGCTGAGTTGTGTGGCTTAACTGCTCTAATAGACATAGTGTTTTACAGACCAATGCTGGAACATCTGTATCGGGTAGTTTCTATTGAGGAAACAGCAGCAGTCATAAAATACTCAGCAGTATCCTATATATAACAATGAAGGTTTGAAGACAAGGACACTAGGTTATGTATTTCATTCTTTTGCTTTACTGAGAACACGAACAACAAAAAGCAGGTGGACAAGCAACTGATGTAATGTCTCCTTTGATGTAGAATGCATTCCAGCATTTTTAATAACTCATTTTCCAAGGGGCGGGGTAATGGAGATGCTTTAAATATTCCCTGATTGTCTTTTTTAAAAAAGACAAGCTCCCAAATTTCTGGTAGTGTCAGACACTTCTTGCAAATAGTCCCCTGATGAATTCAGCTGTGAGTAGGTGCTGGCTGGCTGAAGGGGAATGATTGTCAATGTTAGTTCTCTTAGGACGACAATCTGTAAATGGGCAGATGCTGCTGATTACACAGGGATGACTGAGTGGTGGAAAAAGGGGTGAAGGAGCACCCATCTTCCCCACTTAAAGCTTTTCCATCACACTGTAGACAACATAATTAGGGTGCATAGATGCCCATCTTCTGCACAACTGGTTCCTTGGCACTGAATCCTAGGTTTATTTCTCACTGGCTTGAAGGTTAAAAAACCCTGGATGATTTTAGTGGTTATTGCCACTCCAATAATCTACATATGTTTCACTTTTTAGATAAGTTGCCTCCAGAACTATTGTTTTTTTCCACATGGGGAAAGAGCAGGAAGGAAGAGGGCCCTATTTGCTTGTCTGATGTGCTTTGAAATCCTCTAGGCACATGGCTGAAAGCGCTTGTTTGTGTGCATCATTTCCCAAATACACTTTGGTGTAAGTGGTGCGAAGTGGCGTTGTATGAAATTGTATTGTTGTGGCTCATTCCTGCAGTATGTAACTGGTGGATTTCTGATTTTGCAAGGATGGAAAAGTCCTTATTTCTAATGGGAAAAAAAGATATAGCCAACATTCTGTTTACAAATATTGAAGATTAAAAGGAATGTTTTGTACCTTGGCCAGACATATTAGGAGCATTTGGTAAATTCTTATTATGCCCTTGTTCTTTAATTGAATACTTCAACTGGGTTTGGCTCCAGTCTCCACAATTTTACTTGTGCTTCAGTAATTTGCACTGCACTGTAAGAAGAAAACTTTGTCCTTTGCTTGTCTTTGTTAATATCAGGGTTATTAAACCAAAACAGCCTACACAGCTCTACTATCAAAATTATATACATAATTATCAGAAAAAAAAAAAAAAAAAACAAACCACCATGACATAGTTGCAAGTATTCTGTGTGCCTTTTGGGAGAGTAGGCGCTTGGAAGCTAAATAACTGCTGCAGCCTTCTGCACAGCAGTCGCTTTCTGCTGCTCTCAAACAAACAAAAAGCATGTGCAGTCCTCCTGATAGAAAGTCACTTCATGCAGTGGTATCAGCAGCTGCCTTTAAATTATGGGTAGGTATGCTACCTAGGAGGTAGCACACAGGTATGCTAGCCTATGGGTTAGGTATGCTGCATCCTGTGTGCCACAGACCTTGTCTTCTCCTTGCCCAAACCAGGAGTTGAACCCATTTCTCATCCAACCTAGATATGTGGGTTTCTTTCTGAGAGGCTGGGTCACAGAGGGATGGACTCACCCAGGGCTGGCTGGGGTAGGAAGGGTGGTCGGATGAGCACAGAGACAGAGGATCAGGGTGTTGCTCCTGCTCAGCCGTCTCTGGATTCATTGAGATGTCACAGTAGCTAGTAGTATTCAGCAATGGAAGTCAACAAGGAGGTTGTCGTTGCATCTGGAGAAAAGATACATGTATTACACAAATTAAGAGTTTAAGTTCCACCATGTTTTTTAGGTTGCTGCTTGGCAAATAAGTACTATGTTTGTTGTCACTAAGTGTATTGATTTTGATGGAATAGCTGCTTAGAAAGATATTAGCAGAATTACAAGTATTTGAGTTGAATCAAAGAGATTTTGCACCCTTTCCCACTTATGTTGTATGGAACTAGGAGGTGTCTTTCTGCATTTTCCATGGAATCAGCTTTGATGTTGCTCTTGCTTCCTGGCTTGCAAGTATCTTTGGATTATTTATGCTTTATTTAAAACACAGAGTTTGTTCCTTACCATCCATCCTCAAACTTCACCTCTGCCAGGGAGTTTCATGAGACTGAAGAAAGATTTGCTTTCCCACCATCAGTGTGGAAAGTGGCTTATCCGAGATCCATCTTTCCCTTGTCACAAGCCTCTCTTCTGGGGCTGAAAGGAAGGTCCAGGTCCAAATGATAAGTCTGCTCTTTGGGTGATAAGATTTTCTTCTTTGTATTTTCTTGCACTTTGAAGGACCTAAACAAATTAAATTGAAGATAATAAAAATGCACAATAACCTATGACCCACATTCAGATAGTCTGATCCTGCAATTGCTCATATATTTTTGGAGGTGATTTGCTTCTTCTAGGATTTGACTCCATAGCCAGTAGTGTAATAAAGGGAGATACAGGCTGACGTGGTCGTAGCCACAACTCAAAGTCGATGTAATTAGTGCTATTTCATATGCAGCTTTTAATTCAAAGAACTTGAATGGTAAAGCCCCAGTTTAATCAAAATACCTAAATATGTCACTAGCTCAAGTGTACAAAGTCAGGAGGCAGTTAGCAGCGTTAAGATTAAGAATGTACTTCAGTGTTTTTCTGAGCTGGGGAGTGTTCTTTTCCCTCTCATAATATAATATAATATTTTTCCCAACCAAAACACGTAGGCCAAGAGGGCAGAAAATTAGCGCAAGCTATAACACTCTTGTAAAGGGGGAGGGTGAAAACAAAACCAAAAACCATTCATACATTTTAAATGGTTTCCCTTCCCTCCATTCATGCAATGATACAGAACAGCTGGTCATGAAACCTGGCTGCATATTTGTTAAATGAGAACAGATTACTGTCAAGTATCAAATCAAATTTGTTGACCAATTTTCAAGTATGTGGCCTTGAGATATTAAAAAAAAAAAAAAAGAAAAGAAAAAAAGAAAAGAAAAGAAAAAGCTTTACATTGCCTAAAGAGGAGAGGGTAACAGGCCAGTAGTATGAACATTTCATGCTGGTGGGATTTGGCAGGGGGGAGGGAATCTAATCGCTAACTTTCGCGTGAGTACCCAGCTAAAACCTCAGGGAATTTTATATAGTGCATGTTGTCAGTATTTTAATCATCCACAGCTGTCAAAACTCTTGTAACCCGCCTCTTCTATTTAAAATGTGTCTTCTAGGCATAAAATAATTAAAGGTGCAGGACCATAAGGTAGGCTCAGAGCTGCTGCAATGTGACAAAACTCCACATATGAAAGGCATTATTTCAGGAAGTTTTAAATATAAATTTTGTTTTGTCAGAAGGCTGCAGGGCACACATTTTCTATACTGTCAAGCTTGATAGTAACAATATTTATATTTCAAATAAAAAGATTAAATTGCAGTCTTATGTGTTTCTGGTTTTCACATAGTTTTTACCAGTGTATCATAGTGTTCCATATCAGTGTGTCATCGAAACTTTTTTTTTTGCTGACACCAGTTTTGCTTTATTGTAATATTAAGTCTTGTACTGTCAGTCCCTGAATTGAAATAATGAGGGCAGACAGTAGTTTAGTTGACTAGCCTATATCTTCCCTTCCCTCACCCCTCCCCCAAATAAACCCCAAAACAAAACAAAATAAAAATGGATTTGCTCAGAAAGGCAGTTGTAAAGACAGAGATTTGGAGGCTGTTAATAGAAAGTGCCTTTGTGTATGTGTGCGCATACATGCACTTGTGCGCACTTGTGCAACCTCTGTGTTTGTTGTGTCATTCTGTGGTTCAGGACCCCACCTTGTGAGCTCACATTCATGTGCCTACCAAATGCATGCGTACTTTCCAAAGGGATTAAAGTTTAGTGTGAGAATACAGATGGAAGAGGAGGGCAGGGCAGTTTAATTTCTGAGTATTTTGATCTTCTCTATTTGTTTGTTTTTAATATTAAAAGAGCTAACCCAAAGAATGAGTGTCTTGGTCATTTTGAGCTGTCTGGTTGGCAAGCCTTCTGTGCCACTGCTTGTTAGCTGTTATTTGTGAATGTTCTGTTAATGCCTGTAGGCCCTTCTTTCTTCATTGTTCAGAGCTTTACAGGCCCATGAATATGAATCCCGGGGTTGGGTTGGTGTCATCTGTGCAGCATCAGGGCTTGACAGAACAATGGGCAGAAATGTGGAGAGGTTCTGACTCAGGCTCATGTTAGAACTGCCAATTGGAGTCACTTACCCTGCCAGCTGGGGTTGGCTTTGCTTCTTTTGGGTTGAAATGTGAACATTTCATCACAACCCTTCTGTGGCAGTTTGCAACTGGCAAAGACTTTCTGTGCTAATTCCCCTGGTTTTACCCTCTGATGGTGAGGACTTTCCCCCAGTGCAAGGCGGTTCTAGCTTCTCTGACCCTGATGTATCTGATGAACTGAGTTAGTCAGAAAAGCAATTCAAAGTTTGGGTGTTTCAGAAACTACTCCAGAATTGCTATCAGCTTAGACATAATATGGGCTTGATTTCTGTCTGTGTTGCTGCTCAGTGGTGTTTCTTTCTATCAGTTTAAACCTTTGGTCTGTCATTTGGCCAATCATGATTTTGCAGTACTGACAAGTAAATAGCACTAATGATCATATGCATGATGGAAAACAAGGAGACTGTGTTGCTAAAGGAACTTGTGGGGAACCAAATGCAAAAAGTGCATTTCCATGAATCTTCTCATGCAGGGAGTATTTACATCTTTTATATTTACAGCAGTATCCAGCTTAATATAATTTACTGGTTTTTATAACAGGAAAAGTAAGCTGCATGCCTCAAATCTGGACAGATCTGACCATGTAATTCTCATGAACATCCCTGTGACTATTCAGTTCTCTCCCTAACTTATGCCATAATAGCAACTCTGAAACTGTCTGTAGAATAACATCCTACTAGGTTCCCAGTAGAAACCTATGGATATTCAAAAACTATACAAAGTTATCTGAAAATGAATGAGTTTTGAGGTTTGTTTTTTGGATTTGGGTTTTTTAATTGCTACTGATATAACTCAATAAATATGTTTTGCTTCATTCCACAACCAGTCAAGTCTATTGTAGAAACTGGATAGAAAGCTTCACAGATTATATAAAGTACATGAGGACAAAATGTCAATAAAAAGATCATGTTAATTGAAGAACAGCCTTGCCTTTTCCATTTATAAGTCCACGTCTCTGTGCATCAAGCTCGTAAATGCTTTGTAAAAGAAGCCAACCTGCTGGATTACTCAAAATGGGAACAAAAGGAAAGATATTTTAAAGTAAATTTATGTATAATTGAAAGATTTTTGCATGTAACAGGACACAACTGGTGGCACTACCTATTCTGTACTCAAAATCTGATCTTGCTTAACGCCTCTAACCCCTTGTTTTTATCCAGTTTGAATCAGGCTATTGCAGCACACACATCTCAAATGAGGGAGCTGTATTCCGATGGAAACATCTGGTTTCATTACACCAGGTAACACCTGCATGAAATTACATCTGTGCGGAAAGTCCTTTAACAGAATTTAGTAATTAAACTGAGGCAATCTAATCAAAGAAAAGCATGGAGAAGGTGATACATGAAATTTCATTCTCTGCCATATAAATAAACTGCATTAGTATATTAGGTCTTTCAAGAAACGGTTAACATCAGCAGCTTGCAATTGAACAGATTTCATGTTAAAAAAAGCCTTCCATATTATATCCACAATATATATTCTGATCTTCCAAGCAAATCTCCAGAGTGCTGTTTGGATTTATTGCACTTAATAGCATATTGTTTGGAGTGTACAATGTGTGGGTCCAGCTGAGTTTTACTGGGATATTCTGTGGCTCAATTTCCTTTCAATATGTAACTGTGTCCTTTCAAATTCTCCTTTAAAGCTTTGTACAGTCGACTGTTTTGGTGGAACAGTCGACTTTACTTTGTGTCTTATCAACCGGTTCCTAAAATGTCAAGGCTAACCTTGACCTGAGCACCAGCAAGAAGCTTCCTCAGCACAGGGACATACCTGAAGACTCTGAGATTGTTGGGGGTTTCTCCGTTGCTGTAGCCTACTCTGTGTCTGAGCCTGGAACCACCTTAAGGTGGAAATTCTGGCACTGATTCTTGGTTGTCTTGTGATTCTCATGAAAGGAGATGGTTTCCTCCTCTTGGAGTAGGATCTGGGTTAGCCCTGCACATAGTCTAGAGGCACTTCTGGCTTTATTTGCAAGAGATTTTACCATCTGGTAGTGTCACCTGGAAGGCATAAATAAAGCCATTGTTTCATAGTTTCTATCAGGGGCTACATATATTTTCTTTGTCAGAATGTATAGTATAACAGATACAGCAGAAATCACAAAAAAAAAAAAAAAAAATTGCTACTACTGTTAGGAACTGGTGAAGGACAGCATCCTAATTTTAGGAAGAGATCCAGCAATTCTTTATGGAGCTGACTGACATTTTTTTCCCATACTTTTTTTTCTCTAAAAGCTGACTTTTTGGCTACAGTAAAAAATTCACATGCAAAATTTTCATCTTGGTGATAAATGCCCCTGCCAAGATTAAAAAGTTTTCCAGACCTTCCCTGGAGAAAGAATAGTCCTTGGAGCATAGCTGGAACTCAAGGACTCAGTTTTGGAAACCAGCTTTTTGGTAGACTGTTTCTCTCTCTGCTTTAGAAACTGTGTATTGCTCGTAACCTGACCTTTGAACAAATGCAACTTACTCGTTTGGGTACTTTCATCCATGTTAATCCAGATGTGCCTTTTAAAGCCATATTCCTCCTGTTGATCAGTTGGTGTTTTCAGAATCCCTTTGCCTCTACATTGCCTCAAGAGTGGGACACAGAGCAGTGTGGGATTTGGGTAAGCCATAAGGGAAAATAAAGCTACAGAGCTGAAAGGTCGTCTTGTCAAGAGTAGTCTCCTGTTTGAAAGTGGAATGTTTTAAGCTGATTGCCTCTGCCAATTGCTGCTGCTCCCTCTCACTCCAAGTTGAGGACCAAACAGATCTTTTCATGTAAGCTGTGTCTAGAGGCAGAGACTAGAGCCAGCAGCAGGTTGTAAGTACCCCACTTGCCCTTGGGAGCTCACCTCATATCAGACTTGCTGTGCTTTTCTGACGTGAGTACGTAAGAATCATAGAATCATAGAATAGTTAGGGTTGGAAAGCATCTTAAAGATCATCTAGTTCTAACCCCCCTGCATGGGCAGGGACAACTCTCACTACACCATGTCACCCAAGGCCCCGATGTCTCTCTTGCTCAAGTGCTTTCAACCTGAGACCATTTGATGCTTCAGTCCAAGAGCCAAGTGGCTGCATGGAATGGAGGCTTGTACAATATCCTGCAAAAGTCTTTCTCTCCCCTTTTCTAGCATCTGTAAATACAGTTGAGATAGTGTTCCCTTGCTGTTTACAAAGGAAAAAAAAATAGTAAGAAAAAAAAGAAGGCAGTAGCAGTAAACTTTCTGCAGAGCTTTAGTCTACCAAAGATTTAAAGGATTGACATTTGCATTATATTTTTCCCCCACCCAGTCCTCCTCATTAGCTGAGTATCTCTATTCTCTAAATATTTACCACCTAAACCAAATTTACAGTTTAATTTGCTGCATAAAATCATTTATTGACTGATAAAGCTCATTACTAAGGCCTAGCCCAAGCTGTAGCCTGCCATGACAGTTTTAATTCCTGTAGCAGCAGGCTACTGCAAGAGAAAAACAATCCTGTCACATTAATGGCAGGGGTCTAAATTATTCAAATACACTAAATCCTCCCAGAACAGTTCCCCTGCTCATAATTTGTCTTTTCTCCCCAACAATTAACTAGCAATGCTCTAAGTTAACAATGCCAACTCTTCTGAAATCTCAAGGAAAATGGAAATATATAGATGCCACAAATGTTTTTAGAGAGGAATACATTAAAAGGCCAATGCTGGGAGTCTTCTAGGGAATATAGTCAGTTAAATGGACCCACTGCTTTCTCTAGTTCAGAAAGAATTTTCTTGATATGTGTGTGTGTACAGATGCGTTTGATACTGAGTTTTGGTGTCTGGTGGCATAGATTGATGGCTGATGATCCATGCCATGACACTCCTAATGCTTGATGTTTGTCAGTTCTACTGAAGTCTAAGAAGGGGTGTCTTCTTCCATCTCCCCACTTCAGAGCATTTACTGTCTTCATGATTATGAGTTATTGTTATTGATTGCAATACTAAGTGTAACAAAACCATGTAATATGCTGTGAATACAGTGAAGACTGAGAGGGAAGGGTGAAGACTGCTGATGCAGGTCATTTTGCAGAAGCTGAAAGTCTGAATCTCTCCCACCTAGGTGTCTCAGAGCTTTCTTTCCAAGTCAGCCCACTGAATTTAGACCAGAGGTGGTCTTTATGCAAATCTCTGACTAGAACAATTTACAAAGTCAAGAAAAACTGAAGCTGTCTTGTCTGTGTTTTATTACCAGCTCCGGTGGTGGACCCTTTCCAGCATCCATGAATACACATGGGAACACTGAGCAAAGAGAAGTTTGAGATTACTCCAGTGATAATGAGGAGGTGCTATAATTTCCTGTAAGGGACAAACAGTTTCATTCTGCAGAGGACAATCCAATTCAGGTTTGTCCTTCTGTATGTATGAAAACCACAGCCCATATATCACAGTCAATGATGGGCAATAGTAAAGTCTTTAGCATTCTGGTGTCTCATACAAATATTGCTTCTAAATAGCACTTTGCACTGTTTTGGAACTGTAAGTCCATATTTCCCTGTCCCATTCATTTTCTCACTTCAATTTCTGTGACAGTTTCAGTGCAGAATAGCTTCTTGTGCAAGCCTTCAAAGTGAAAACGATGACTCTAATTTGTGGCCAAATAGCTTTGACATTGTCTGTAGATTTGCTTGAGTTTGTAAAAGACTTTGGTTTTCTTATTTAATCCTTTGATGTTAGAGCAGTCTGAAAAATCAGTAATTCTTTCTGGTGTGCCCTTAGTGACAATTTTAACTCTCCCCTGAAATTCGCATATTTTAAACTTATAATATGTCCTTTTATCCCTTCCTATAGCACACAAAGTACTGTAATGCTGTGAAGTCTTAGATCTCTGGAATAAGTGCTTAAAGACAGGAGGAGGTTAAAATATATACAAAGAATATGGAAGATTGTACAGCATTTGATACTCACCTATATCTGCATTTCACAAGATGTGAGCCATAGTTGGTTTGATTATGACCTGCAAAACGACTGAAATTCCCCCTCATTGCCATTTACTTCTAAAGATACCTGTGTTTCTAGTTCACTCCCTGGGTGGTGGTTGAATGGGCAATAGTACCTACCAGAATTCATACGTCTTTAATTGATCTGTTATCTATAGTAAGGAATAGATGTGCTGAAGGAACAGACAGATGCTGTAGAAGGTTATGTAAATGCTTTTTAGGTAGCCATAGCCTTTCCTATTCATATGCTTATAAACATGGAACTGGACTTGGCATTCATGTTCAGAAAGCATGTGCTCTATTGCTAAAGATAAAAGGGAATTATCAGTAGGAAAAGTTCCTACCCAGTTTGAACTGGCAACATGAAGACTGATCTCCATGATACGCACTCACACATGCGTCTCTCCCTGTTTGCTGTATATGCTGAGATTCAGCTTGAATACCTGAAAGCAGTGAAATGACATGCTTCCATTGCCATCCTTTGTGTTTTAAACACAGATATGATGGATAACTCACTGCAAACTGGTTTGGTTTTGCTTTTTTTTTAAGAAAAAGCAATTTTAAAGCATCACTTTTCTCATATGAGTCATCCATGTTCATGGAAGTTTACTTATCAACTTCATCTGTTTAACTATGTGCTGTATATTTGATGGGTTTCTCCTTTTACCTTTCTGGAGTACATGTGGTGGCATTTCTTTCTCCTGTCACAATACTATGGTGAAGACTGAGTAGAACTTAGGCATCTCTGAAACCAGGTACCTTGTTCAAGTTTCATTAGAAGATATTGTATGCAGAATTTCTGATGTAGCCTTCTGGCTGAAAGTATGCTGGGGTAGCTTGCATTTAGGTTCTAGCTTCCAACTTCCTATCTCCTTAGTTTCTCGTTCCGTAGGATCCCAGTCATTTTCTTGTATTTATTTCTGCTTCTACTATCTCAGACTTCAGGGCAGTCACCAGACTCTTTAGTTACTCCCTGGATGAAAAGAAGCATCTGGATCGTGTATCTGAGCACTTCACCTGTGCAGTGTCACTGGCCTCCACAGGGTTTGAATTGATGGATAGAATGCTCACTGGTATGAATCAATGAGACTGTAGTGAGTTCAGTAGAGCTATGCTGATTTAGACCACCTTGAAGACCTTGTGATGCAATCCCAGATCAGTTGTTTTAGGCTCCCTTTGACCGTCTGCCCCTGGTTGTCACAAGCTGGAACAAAACCATGGGGAAATTGACCTGTGCTTGTTTATTCCAAATGTGCCCACAATTGCAATAAAACCTAGCTGCTCCGAATGCCCTGTTCCAGCTCCTCTGTGTGTAAGAGGCTTGGAGACAGAAGCTGGTTAATTGTGGCAAATGTGGTTTTCTGGGACATCTAAGGGTTATGTCACTTTTCTAAAAATCTCTTTGATCTTGAATCAAAAGAAGAGGGTGGGTTTTTAACATCATCTTAACTGTGTGGCTTTTACAAATTAAAAACCTACTTGAAATTGGTTATACAATATGCGTGTGTTTCTCTAAGACTGATGAGACCACCTTTGACTCTAAGCTGCTTTTTCTATCAGATCATCAGGAAAATTCTGGTAATGAACAGTTAGGAAAAGCTAGAGGGAGCTTTTGAAATAAGAACTGTGCTTTTCTCTGTATTTTGCGAGCCAAGGCTTTAATTTACAGTAAGCACAATAAGGGCAGAAATGAAGCAGCTAGTGTGCTGTCTCATGTCAGTAAGCAAAGTAGTAGAAAGAAATAAATTTTTGTTCTGTCTTTGTCACTGAAATAATCCAGTCTTTAGTTAGGATCTAGAGTCCGAATCATATCCCACTGATTTGGCCAGAATCTTGGAAATTATTGAACTTTTGATTAACTGCCTGTGTTGTATCACCTTGTGGCTCTATGTGCATTTATACAATCTCAGGATGTTTTTTCTCAATTGTTTGCACCTTACACACTGATTTATGTGTGCTGTGAGCTCGGACCATGTGGTTGAGAAAGTTTTCATATTAATGAAGCTTTTCTTGTAGATCAGATAGACCTAAATACAGCAAATGTAAGCCTACTGAGTACTACTCTTGCAGATTTCTGTGTAGATTCCTTTGGAGTAGCCTGTGGGCTACAAATTGACTCTAAAGTACAAGCTGAAAACTACTTGTCTATTATATGCAATGGATTTTGCATTTTTAAGTTAATGGCTGAAACTTCTTAAATGTGTTTGCCTTTATCCTGTTTGAAAATCAGGTTTTGTAGTTCTAGTATATGATAAGAAAGGCATGAAATAGAGCCTGTGTTGCAGAAATTATGCTTTTGCTGTCATAGTTTTACGTTAGCAAGAGTAAAGACATTGATGAATTCCTGTTTTCTGGAAAATGCGTGGTGTTTCAAGTAGTTTAACAAATTTGTCAGAGTTTTGAAAAAAGGAAAAAATAAGTAAGCTTTCCTTGAACTGTAATACTGATCACTGCCCCTATTGTGTGAATGAAACTAAAGAAAAAGCGTTGGTGGTACCCAGCTTTATTTCTTTTTTGCAAAAGAAATGAGATTTCTTGTTGTGTACATTCATATGATAATATGCTAGTCTGTTCTAAGCATAACTGATCATCACTGTTTGTGGGAAAGTTACTTGCCAAAATACCATACAAGAAAGACATTAAAATGCAATCACCTTATTTTTTTTGGTTTCCTTGTAGGTACTATATTCACAACTACTGTATGTGTATAATTTTACTTACACACATACATATGACAGAAAGGCTACGTTTTTCAAAAGCGACCAGTTTTTTGAGGGGTAAGCAAAGACAATTTTAAAGGTCCATATTTTCAGGGAGATAAATCCCCCTGAATTCTGAAAAAAAAAAAAAAAAAATCCATCTTCTCTTCTGGTCTTTGCTTTAGCCACCCAGAATCACTGTTTGGTAATGGTGATTTAAGCACCTGGGCTGCTAAAAAGAAGTTCAGAAACCAATGACAACTAGTATTCTTCTAATTCCTTTTGAAAATGTGACTGTTTATTTTAATAGCTAAGCAGGAGCCATTCTGAAAACCTGTCTGGTACTTTGGTCTGTTTGCTAATGTGGGAAAGTAGACGACCCAACTCTGCACCACTCCTAATGCCAAAAAACTCCTGGTCTTCCAATGCTTGGGATCTGTAGGCAGAAAGTAGTGTTGAAATAAATGTCTGAGAGCAACTGCCATGATCTCATTTTGTCTCCATTTGTATGACAGACACTTGTTGGCTACTGAAACCCTATTTGACTCGAAGCTGCTGTATACATCTCATTTCTTTCTTATGAGCTTTTAAAAGGCACATCTGATAAGGTTGGAGTAGCTTATATGCACATCTACTTTCCTACACCTAAAGCTTAATTCTCTCTGTCCTAAATGGAACTTTTATGCCGTTTTCTTTGAATGATACTTTGTGAGGAAGTTGGTCTTATGTTCCTATTATTAAACATGTGAGATTCTTTGGGGGCACATCACAGAGATTTGAGTTTTTCTTGGGTTGAATTCTGCCCTTGGATACAAATGTACAATTCCCAGAGTGATCTGCAGAGAATCAATCTGTCATTAGCAATATTGGGTGTAGTGCGTCTAATTCCCATGCACCACCCTGAAAATTTCCACCACCCCCACAAATGGAAAAGAATAAGAGGACTCCTCCATTTATTCTTTTTTATATGTAAATGAGACTTAAAATAATTGTTTGATAATGACATGGGGTTTTTGTTGTTGTTTGGAAATATCTCTTGACAATAATTTATCCTGCAATTATTGTTGCTTAGTCCTATCCTTATAATTAAGGCCAAGAAAGTGTTGTTCATCACCTCATTAAATGTTTTCTCTTTTAGGATGCCTGACTCTCTTTAACACAGCCAAGAGCTGATAAAGCCACTTGTATGCAGAGCTGGCTGCCTGCAGATCTTTGATCTTTTTTTTCCTCCTTCTTCAAGAATATGACTTTGTGAAGTAGTTGGTGCTGCAGTTTCAGTTTGTTGTTTTAAACAGTTCACTTTCTATAAATACTCATTCACTTTGATTTTCAATTGCCCTTGTAAGACAATTGAGACAATTGTTTTTTTGCTGGATTCTCACTGAATAGATAGTCTGCCTTTTTCTTTTTTTTAAATGTGATTAAAATATAACCCTTTTTCTAAGCTTTTCTACGGCTCACTTCTCCCTGAAAAGATAAAAATTCACACCTAACCAGCACTAATAACTGAAGAATTCTTTGCACTTGTGTTATGCCTTTCCATTGGTTTTAATGATAGGAAATGGGGTGAGAGAAATGTCCTGGCTGAGACCATACAGGAAATCAGAAACATCTATTGTACCTTTGTTAGAATTATTCGACAGAAATCTCACTTCATTCTGTTGTACTTTTTCGCCTTTATGCATTTTTTTGCATTGAAAACAGACTGGTTCCTAAAAATCTATTTCAGAACCTTTTCTGTTGTCTCAGGTATCAGTGGCCATGCTTCTGCAGAGATTCATCCACCTAAGAATATCTTTGGGCACCTTAAATCCTCTGTCATCACTGAGGCTAATGATTGTGGAAACTTCATGTAAGGGTTGAGGAAGGGAAATTTTAAGTATTTTTAAAACTCAAGTACCTTAAAGGTCCTTATGACCTTCCATCACCAAAAGAAGCTCTCAAATGTATATCTAATATTGCAATTCATATCTTTCTGAGCCCTCAGTTGGATAGGGTGGTGTTGGGTTTTAGGATGAATGGGTTCCTCATGCTTTCAGGGATAAAGATGAGGGACAAAACAAAAAACATCATGAAACTTTCATGAGAAGAAAGAATGGGGCATCCTCTTGCCATTTCCTGCCATGCTTTGCTATTCCTGGTGTGCTCACATTTCTTTTGTTTCATCTCTTACCCAGTGGCTTTCATTACGCAGCTCCTTTTTGTCCCTTTTTCCACAACTTCTCCCAGAGGAGCAAAGACCTTTACAAATTTGAGGGGCATACAAATAAAGTGACCTGAATTAGGAAGAGGCCAAACCTTCACAGTTGTCTGAACACCCCATTTGCAAAAGGAGATAGAAAGGCCTTGAACACAGGCCACATAGCACACAGAGTGTGTGTACATATAAACGTGTGTGGGGAATGAAGTGCCCTCCTCTGGGCCACTTCCACTTCCAGGCATTTTAATAACAGAAACTGAGATTACTCCTTACTCCTCTGCTCCAACTTATCTCGTGGTAAGGTATGGCAGCAGCCAATGAATTATAAGCCCAATGTGCTTCAAATATATTTGTTTGTGGGTGTTTTTTTCATTAGGGAAATGCCAGTGTAATATTATTATTCAATGCTTTGAATAACTTCAATCTGCCTCATTAAAATTGCCTATCAATGGCCAAGGATGAAAAACCAGCAGCCCAGGTTTAAGACAATGAGTCATCCTTCCGTTTTAGAGGGGCTTCTCACCCACTGAAAGTTCACTTTCTGATTTAGGGATTTTGACAAATTGGGGCCTAATATCTGGGTGGAGCAGAGGGATTATTTCAGTAGCAATAAGCACAGGTAGGAAAGCTCCTGAAACCAAAAGGAATAGCAGGTATTCCCGTACTAAGCCACTTACCTGATTAAAATGACCCAATGATTCATTTACTTAAGAGTTTACTTGCTGAGGCTTGAAGCGTTCTAGTAGTAGCTGATCTTGACTATTTGCTTAATATAAGTGAATTTCAGTATTAGCACAGACAGCTGTGTTTATACCCGAAAGACTGTTGCTTAAAATAAGAGTTAAATAAACCCCTATAACTTTCCTTCTTATATGGAATAGTCTCCAGGTAGATAAGGCTTAGATGATGATTCTTCTGCTTTAATAATATGCAGACTTGGTGGCACTTGGTGGTGAATAAAAGAGGTCAATTGTTTTATGCTGAAGAAAGAGGGTGCCCTGAACCCACTGCTTGTGATCGCACGGCAGGTTTGTGTTCACACTCTCTTGTGATGGTCCTGGTGTGTGCTCTGCTGTACAATTAAGAGTAACATCTTCTGCATTTGTGCAGCAGTTGCTTTAGCCTCCTGACAAAAATTCAGCTAGTCATGTGTGTTCACGTCTGACTCAGTTTTGCACTGGGTGATGCAGAAACCAATGGCCCACTTGAAAGCAGGCGTTTGCTGCTTAGCTCCAAGCCTCATGCCTCATTTCATACAGTCAACAAGTAAAGAAAGGGGGTGCTCCCATTTTAGGAAACCACCTCTAATAGCTGAGGCTGAGGATGACTTAAGCAGCTATGGAGTGTTGATCCGGTCTCAGAGATCCACATGCTGACACTCAGGTCATTACAGTGTCCTCTGTCCCTGATATTCCCTGAGCTATACAAATGAAAGGATCTTCCAAATCACTGACTGGAGATCCAGTCTAAATGTATGTCTTTATGTGCAGCTGGCCAACCTAGCTTTTATCAGTGCAGCCTTGCTGCACTCTTGTCTGTTGCAGTGGCATACAAGTCCTCTATAACTTAGGAGAGCACCTTTAGTCATAGTTACATGGCAGCAGCTGTGTTTCTTCTCTCAAAAATTAGTTAAAACCCACTCCAGAATAGAGTGGTAGATTCCAGATGCTCAAGTGCACCTTAGCATGGATGTACTGTGCACATAGAAATGGGACTGTGCTACTTAATATCCCGGTTTTGTCAGCTACACCAGGACTTTGTCAGCAATGCAGCCAGCTGCAGCTTCCTCTGTGAAGATTCATGGGAACAAATCTCTGCTGTCACTTTGCTATTTGCTTTGGTGAATGTGTGAGTGGCATTTTTGTTTCTTATGTTGGAAAAAACTAAGTTTTCCCTGATGAATTTATCTATTACATGGTCGATAAGTTTTTTGATTCTTTTAAAAACGTCTGATACAAGAACTGGTACAATGGTCTGACTTCTTTTCATAATTGCTTGTACTCAGACGGCATTAAAAATTGCTTCTGGTTTGGCATATGTCTGTTGTACACTGTGATTTATGGGTTAGCTCAGGACACTGGAAAAGCTGTTTCTAGCTGTTGAGCAACAAGACACTTTCATATTCCATACTCATGAGAGCTGGGCTTCAGCAGTCTGGCCTAGCAGGAAGAGTGTGTACTGACTGTGGTGCTGCACACTGGAACAGAACACATGCTTCGATCAGGTAGAGTCTTCATCTAACCTCCATGAAGCCATGACAGTAAAAGTGAAATATTTAGCGTTTTAATCCCTTTTGATACCATAATCTTAATTAATTAATGATCAAAGACATACCTTGTATTTGTATTATGGCTCGTACTTATCTAAACTGGTTATTTTGCCTGGAAGTAAAAGTTGCTATCCATCAGTGACTTAACCAGTTGCCCTTTGACCATCAGTTAAGCAAATCTTTAGTGGACCTGATTGTGGTCTTGCCTGAATCAGCTGTATGTAACCTTTGCAACAGCTATGTTACCATTGACTTATGCCAGTAGAAATTAGAAGAGGATGTGTCCTACTTCTATGGTGACTAAGACTCAAGAGATTTGTGTTGTAAACACTGGCTTAGTTTTTTTTTTGAGCCATGTTGGGGTCAGAGTGAAGCTGTATGCGTTTCTTTCTCCATGATATAGCTTTCCATACTGATCTTTAGTTTCATATATGGCCTTTTAAGCTTTTGAGCAATTTTGGTTTCAGTAAAATGGAGTGTTTCCAAATGGGCCTTTATCAGGTTAAGGTTTATTTATGAACTGCATGATCCTACACAGACTTAAGACAAGCAGTGTCTTTCATGGTGCAGGGTCAAGGCTTTTTGTATGGCTGGAGTAGTCAGATTTGGTTTTCTTTTCAGGTACATGTATGACTTGGATTCCTAGGTTATTAGTTATGAGAATTTTCAGTCTTCTTTCTCACTCAGGACTTGTACAGTTGAGGATGTATTGGCCAAGGTTCTGTTTTGAAGCAAGTTTGATAGTATGGGTTAAGGCAAGATTTAGTCTCCATACCAGTCTGACTTCCATCAAAAATGCTATTGAAACCAATACATATGGGATGTAGGGATACTGACCTCTTATGAGTCACTGGTGTCCCACCAACTCATTTTATTTAAACCATTGAAGAATAATAAAAGTGTTGTGGCTTTTAGTTGCAAGTACTGTGAAGTGCGCTGGAGCCAAAATTCTGATGGCAAAATTCCTGACCTAACTGGTTTCCACTTTCAAGTTAAATTTTAAAAACCATTATGATGATTAATCCTGGCTAATTATTGTTGTCATGAACGCTAAACCAAGTGTGTGACCTCCAGTCCGTCTCATGTCATGCTGCCTCATTGATTATTTTGTTCCTTCCTTAAAATATGTTGTTCTGGGAACAGTAGCAAAATATAGCCTTCATGACATGTTCTCAAGTGCTCCTGGAGTTAAACATCAATTTCTATTTAGATTCAGTGAAAAAAAATAAAAACAAAAGGTCCAACAAGAGAATAAACATAATCATTTAGGATTCCAAAGTCTGAATCCCATGGTGCTTGTGGCTTATGTAGTTTATGGCTTGTAGCATACAAGGGGAGGAAAAGAGGTCAAATATTTCTTTCACCTCTCAGTGCTCAACTGGTGCAACCTGTATTAATCTGCTGCTCTCAGAGCAGTGTACCTTAATTACACTTTTTTTTACGTAAAGAGTGCTGGATAAGGCTCAAGCTGAATTCGGAGTTTGCTGTTCCTGACTTGGCTAAAGGAGATGCTGCAGTGGACAGCAACCCATTCCTCCAGATGCAGAGATGAGCTTCAGGAGGCCCGGGAACAGAGAATGAGCTCAGCTTCCCCATAGTGCACAGCTGTTTTCCTAATGCACTGTATGGAGACAGCATTCTTTGCTTATTTCCCTTTTTTTTCCCCCCTCATCCTGATACCTTTCCAGATTTCTTCTGCCTCTCCCTCTGTAATTATCAGGTATTATCACTTGGTGTCAGCCATTGCTTCTGCTCATGTTCAGGTGCCCTTCCATTTTACTTGTATCACCAATGCTGTGAGCACTTGCCATGGTCCTCTACAGCTTCACAGTACTGCTGGCACAGTGCTTGAGAGTTTTGCTGCAATTAGCATTGATTCAAAGGAGGTGATGCACTATTCCCCTAGTTGTGTCTGTAGCAAGTAGTTCAATCTTGAGAGAGCCTTATGGCTGCAGGGCAGCTGCATCTCCTGGGGGTGTTGAGTGTTGGTGTAATCAGAAGGGCTAAAATTGTATATTAGTCGGTGGAATTTGATCTTCAACATGTAGGGACAGATTTTATATGTGGCACACCAAGGAGCATGCCTGTCAGATTTGCATGACAATATTCCACTGCCTGGGAAATGTGTAGGACATGGATTGAAATACAGCCTTGGGGAAACAGCAGTTTTGTCCAAAGAAATGAAGAGATATTAATTTCACATAATTGCATAGATCTTTAGTATGTGCAACTCTGGAACAGGAGCCAGTGTTTGTTAGGTTCTGTCAGTGACGGCAAATCAATCACAGTGCACAAACTTTAATTTCAGCTGGTAGATCCAGTCTGCATTGCACCTGTACTGTTCCCTCATTGCTCTAAATAGAACACGGCATGTTAGGTTTCTGGTTTTTAAAGACAAGCATAAAAGCTGATACATGTAAGTAAAAAATGAAATCTAAGTAAATGCGAAACTGCAGTTTATAATAACAACTTTGGTGCATACACTCTCCAAATTAAACTTCTGTATGTCCTCTGGGACACCTGTGAAGTAGGCAAACAGCAGAGGTGTATGCCTGCTAGTCTTCCATTAGAAAAAAATGGGTGGAAATTCAACCCTGTTACTTAACAGGGTGGTTGATGCTGCAGGGCATCTTTATTAGTGTGCTACTAATGGGAGCAGTGATGGGAACCAGGGCGGAAAAATGCATTTCTCTGACTAAGTGAAAGATGTAACCTCAACTTTCATATATGGATTATTATAGTGAAGCTGTTAGCTATTTGTCATTAAGCAAATAGGTATTTAGCTGATCAGGGAAAAATAATTAAATCATTGTGGTGTGAAAACATCCAAAAAAAAAAAAAGCCTAAAACTGAAAATGTTTTTCTCTAGACAGCAGACGCTAGGAAGGTCCTGTTTCGGAACAGTAAATTCTCTTCTACATGGTTTTCATGAGAAAGTTGTTTTTACCAATTCTCTTTCTACTGAGCTCCTTCGCTATTAGGATGTTTTCCTACAGACCAAGCAGCGTATCCTCTGAGCAGAGTCCACGGATAACTACCTCACATTTTCCCTTCAGCACTCAGCCACAATGCTGATGGCTATTCACAGAGGTTTGGATCTTACCATGATTATCCCCCGTGGGCCCAGGGACCAGACTAGTCAAGATCCCCCCGCAGTGGTCCCAGGTAGCCCAAAGTAGCTGTGCAGCGAGAGATCCTGAATAGCCCTGTAGATGCCTGCCTTATCCTCATTCTTATCAGCTGCACAGCCGATACACTGTGAGATGAAGGTTGTACTACTCAGAGCTGATTTGTGTGAGGTGAGTGAGGCATAAAGCTTTAAGAAATCAGCCTGCTTTGGCTTGAAGGGTGTTGTTACCTGTTGCTGCTTGGTAAGTGTTTGTTTCTTTTCAACACTAATCTCTCACAAAATATTTAACTTAAAAACCTTGGAGGCTTACAGATCAGAAACTGGCAGAGCCAGCTCAGGGCAGGCTTTGCAGCTGCAGCTGCCTTTTCCTGGGGAAGGGGTGCATGGGAAAAGGCTGCTTTTGGGAACACACGCAGCAGCTTATTCCTTCATTTCTTTTTGGAACAACTCCTTCTGAATTCAGAGCCTATTCCAGCTCTGTATGCCATAGCGTAAAGGGAAGGAGGAAGCCCTATATATTACTTGTTAACCTCCTTTGCAGTATGTTTATTTGCTTTCCATGCGTTACGTGGTCTTGCTTTGGATTCCTAGGTGGCTAGGCTGGACTTGATGACCTTAAAGGTCTTTTCCAACATAGCTGATTCAATGATTCTATGATCTGTCCAGCTCCCAGGCTAACCCTGCCCAGGACTCACGTCAGCTCTAGCTTCTGAACAGTGAAGCTTGAAGCTGTTTGACCCTCTTGTGCCTTTGCGCTCCAGTGTCCCCTGAACTGCTGACCTCAGCTTACGTCCTTTCTGTTGCTGCTTCTGCACTGTCCAACCTCCTCCACTAACAACTTCAGCTTCTCTCTTGTTGCTTTCCTACGTTCTCTTTGTAGCAACCTCACATCCCTCCTCGTGTCTGATTTCTGCCTCTGACTGTCTTGTCCTGCCTGCTCTGTTCCACATCTTTACATATGATTCAACTATATTCCAGTCCCATGATCTAGAAAAATGGACAGATGGGGGTACAGAAGAACTCACGACATGGCTCTGCTGTAATCTTAGGTTTTCCCTGTCTTTGCTCCTTTGTTCATGGTTTCCCCTTACTATGTTCCTGCGATTTCTATCACAGATGATAAATTAGGACAGTGGGGACTGTAAAAGATAAGGTAATAATAGAAATTAAATACCAGGCCAGGACTTTAGCTGGAGTAAATCAGCTGCTGATCTAAACCAGCTGGGGATTTGGCCCACTCTAAAATGAAACTGTAGGATAGGAAGAATCCATATAATTATTCCCCAAACAGCACTTTTGTCATGATGCCAGACTGATGTTTCTATTCTTGTTTTTAAAATGATGTATTTTAGAAAGTGATTGTCTCACTATTGCCCACCTGTGGTCACAATATTGGTTCTTTCAAAACCAAACATGCCAAGTCCTTCAGGCACTCAGTGGTGGCTCTTAAAATGGCTCTTCAGCACCTGGAGTTTATCTTAAAAATTGCTAATCCAAAAAGAAACAAGACCCACATTAGTTTCACTGCCTAGGCCTCAGCAGTGGCAGAACACTGCACCTCCGAGTCTCACAGTCAAATTCTGCCTTAAATTCCAGTTTGTGAGCTTGAGTGATTTACCTACCTGCAAACTCACTTCGGTTTTAGTTTTGAGCTGTTACACCCAGCCCTCTGCTAGGAAGGGTTTATTGCAAAGGCTTTACATTATGGGACCTAAGCAGTCTACGTCATGACCAATATGAAGATGTTGGCTGTTATATGCTCAGTTCATGGCTGCGGCACTGTGGTGGGAAGATGTATGGAATTTGTTGATATGATGCATTATATGTGCACCCAACACATAGTATTTGAGATGGGACCCCTCTATTTTTTCTACAAATGTGGTGGAAGGCATCAGGTCACCCTCTTTCCTTATCAGGAGTGATGGCATCTATAATTATATCCAATATCACACAATTCTCGCTCAGCTTCGGATTATTTACTACTCTGCATAACCAGACAAGGAATGAACCTGAAAGCTTGTCTCCAGAGTGCTATGATAGCTGAGTTTTCTAGATGGCAGTCTGAAGTCTGCTATTGCTTGTGATCTCTATCAAAGTATAACCCAAGGAGATGGTCTTTACCAATCATTAACAACAAGGCTGGCACAAAGGGCTAAGTCTAGTAATTGTACTTAAAAAAAGAAATAAATTAACAACTCTCACTGTATGCTCAGTTCAGCTCACCAGCTGTGACATGTCCTTTCTTGCACACAGCAACAAAAATAGACCCAAGTACTGAAGGAGAAAAAGAGAAAAGAAATAAAAGAAAACCCAATTTGTTTCCTATTAAGCTGCTGAAAAGCTTAAACCCATTTCTATTCCAGTTAGTAGCTAAGTGAAAATGTAACTGCTTTATATATTTCACTAGAATTAAACTTAAACCTACAGAATTAGGTTTATTAATTTCTGTCAGTGCTCAATGGGGAAATAAGAGTGCCCATTCATTAAGGATACACAATTACTGCAGACAAAAATGAAGCACAGTGCTATTAACCATAATAAAAATGTTGAACACTGTGGAAATTTTCATTAAACAGAATCTATTCCTTATATGACTCTACTTAATCCTTTCTGTCTTTTTTTTTTTTTTCTCCTTTGTGTTCTCAAACTCATTTTATTACTTTGCTTTTATGTATGTTTCTTAATGTAATTATGATTAAATGTTTTTGGTAGTAAACAGTATTATTTCATTTAAAAAAATCTGTCCCCACACTTACTTCAGTGAAAAGTAGTCTTTAGAAAGCAACGCAAGCATTAAGTAGAGTTTCATTATTATTTTAGGTCATGAACATAATAGGGGAAGCTACAGCAAATAAGAAAGAAAACTGTATCAGCCCATCCACTAAAATGTAATTGACTTGATAGAGCAGATCCATAGGTGGAGTACACTGATAGACCATAATAAATCCATTGAAGTCAACTGAAAAGCAAAATGGTGGTGATGTCAGAAAACAAATAAATATTCTAGAAAATTGAATGTGTTCAGGCTTTGCTAAAGCATTTAAGTAAAAATAATTTGTTATGAAGAACATATTCTCAGATTTTCAGTACCTTTACGTAACACTTTGGGAAGTCACTGTTCCCCCATGTAGACTCTGAGTTCTTTATAACAAACTATATGTCATTTGAGGGACACAGCTTTAATTGCTTAAGAAGGGTCATCAGTTAGTAACTATGATATGGATTAGCTGATGACTTGAGCTCATGAAACTCTGTTGAAGCCAATGGGATTATGATCATTTCCAATAAATAAAGGCTTATCTCCAGATGAGTTAAAAATGAATGTGACAGTGCCTGGTTCAGTGAATGACCTCTATTTCTTGCATAGAAGTAAATGAATAATAAATAACTATGCCCTGTTGGTCAAAGATATTTATTTAACCTGAGGGCTACATTATTAAAGACCTCCTTAGGAATGTCAAAGAGGATTTTGCTCATGTTCTTGTAATCCAGGATGCTGGGCAGTCTTCAGATTGTCAGTGCTGGTCCCACAACTCCAACATATCGACAAGTAAAGCCTGTAGGCTCAGGGAGTATAACCAGAGAGACTTGTTCCTCTGGAACCTAGAGAAGAAGGGATGAGGTGAACCTCAGTGTTCATATTAGGCAAAGGAGATGCTGGATTTGAAGTCTTGCATTAATCCTTTACTTTGACTGGCAGGAATCATTACAAGAACTCATGAAACCCACACACAGTATTATCATTATTTTGAATTGTCACTGAGCTTCAGAGCCATGCTCCAGAAGTTGACAGGCTGCTCTCTAGAGCATTTGGGCCTTTGTTTTGTCTGAGATAATTTAAATAATATGTCCTGAGATAGCAAATTAAGGGGATGGACAGCAACCTATGTGACTTAGCTGTATTTGAGCTATATGGAGCAAGTTATCTCAATTCAGCTAGAAGCATGGTGGACCTTCTGGGCAAAGACTTCTGCTCTTCTGTAGGTGCTCATAGATTTCAGTGAGGGGTTGCAGCTGGATCACTGTAGTTTGTTGTTTGTAGCATTTTGAGGATGCAGTCAAATGTGAGCATGAAAGAGTTTTGACCAGCAAGCTTCTTTACAGGGACAAATGACTCTTGTGCTCACAAATAAGGTGGTCTGAATGCTAGCATTTGCACTTATGAAGGATTATATCAAAAGCCTTTTCAGAGTTGGTCAGATAGGTTATTTATAGATCTTATTCTTGGATGACCTGATTGATGATATGCAGATGGTCAAGGGGACATTAGCTTATTCTGAAGCCTTATTGTGTCCAGAGCTGTTTGAAGTTTAGTTGCTTATTTCCCTCTATTAATAGCACCTTTCAGTTTGGGCCTTGGTTGCAGGCTTGGATGTTCTCATAGCTTCTGTTTCTTTATCCCATCTCACCAGGGAGCTGAATGGGATACTTGTTTGACTTTGTCATTTATACTGGAAAAAATGGCACCCTGAGATAGAAAAGATGCAAACCCACCATATCTGTTCACCTCCACAACCTCTGGTAACAGAGCACAAAACTCTATTTGGTCCTCTAGTACTGCTGTTTCCACATTGGGATGTCCTCTGCAGTTGCAGCTCTGAATAAGAGAAAAATTGGCATGACCTTTTTAGTTCTTGGATTTAATAATGGAAGAACTGAGGTGTGGAAACATATCGATGGATTAGAGCCAAAATAGACTGTTTACTGAATAGACCTAGACTACTTAGCATTCAGTAAACAGCTTTAATATAGGACAATAAAAACTGCCTATGCACTTATTACCTGGATATGGTTAACTAGTCAGAGTATAACCACAGAAATATGAGTGCGTTTCAATAAAAACAAAAAATGGACTCATTTTTGAAGTACAGTAGTTCCCTTAGGTATTCTAAAATCTATTATTCTGTAGACAAATATTCATTTTCTTTCAGCATTAATTGTAGCATTGTTGCTGATAGTGTTTCCTGCATTATACTCAGCTGCCTCATACTGTGGATAAGACAAATCAGACTGAGAGCAAGAACAGAAAATACTAAGATTGCAGCTGCATCTCCTGGGGAAATTATTGCCATTTCAAATGTCAGTCAGCCTGATTCATTATTAGGGGGGAGTACAAGACACCTCCTGCTTGAAAACTGGTCTGCACAGAAATGGCAAGATGGTTTTACTGTTACTGTCCTGATGATGTAACATTATAAAATATGCACAGGTTCTATTTTGTCTTTACTATAAGTATAACCTTTGGTATCCTGGGTAGTGGCTAAATTAATCTGCTCCTTCAGAACAATGTGATTTCAAACATGACAAAACCCTCCTGTTGTTAAAGAACATTTATCTGCTTTACTTTCATTAGCATTTTCCATAAATTGAGTAGCAGGAAGTGTGAAACACCTGAAGTTCAAAGTCTCTGGAATGCACAGATGTTGATTTTCATTATAGACTCCAAAGATTGGCTCCTAAGCAACACTGCAGAGATTTTTGTGTAACTTAACCACCTTCCATTGGTGTGCTGGGACTCTGAGAACTCTCCAAAGAGCAATACAGCAGATTCCTGGAGGATTGTGAATGACTAGTGTGCCAGGGTGAGAATTGAAGTTATTGTCAAGTAACCTTTTGATTGTCTGGTGAGATATTTCCTTAGGTTTTTAGGTTGTTTTTGTTTCTTTCTTTTTTCTTTTTCTTTTTTTTTTTTTTTTTTACTGAAACCAAGATGAAGTTGCAAAATATCATAGTGCTTTTGTTCTTTTAATACACCTCTGCCCAAAGATGTGTGTCTTGGCAGCTCAGTCTCTTGCTTGACCTTCTCTTACTTGGGTGTCTATAATGCACAGCAAAGTGTGTGCTCTGTGCTGCTGCATATGCCTTTGCTTATTTCTCCTCTGACAAACACAAAAGCATGAAAATGCCTTAATGCACATTCACTGCAATGAGTGCCAGGGTTGTTTCTCTGGGGGTTTCACGAGTATTGCCCTACTAAACATGTTCACACAGGACCTTGTGGCTTCTCTGACTACAAATCTATTTGTGTAGCAGACCTGTGGCTGGGTGAACCTAATTGAAGTATTTCGTGTTTGGTGTTCAGAAAAGCAGTCTTGGTACTGACACTTTCAAGACTATGTGGCTTTTATTTTTCACCCAATGGGGAAAGACACATGTTTAACATGTTCCTCCATGTCCAGATAGTTACACATGGTGCTTCCTGTGGGTACCATCCAAGACGGTATTGGCACAAGATTTGCTTCTCTTGAATGGAGGGAAGTACATGGCTCAGAATTCCAGCCCTTCGTTAGTCATTTACACGAAAGCAATCAGTGAACCCCATCTTGGCTAAATGCATATATAAGTGTGTATTATTGTTCATTGCCTACAAAGTGGAAAGATTATCTTGTTTTGCTTCTTCTGTATTCTGCTGTGGAAGAAGACATTTAAATTGAAACTTCTGGATTGGAGGTACAAAGAAATTAAAGCAAGTCACCAGTGACATTTTTTGAGCACCTCTGTATGAAGCTTAAACTTCTGCTTGCCCAGACGTTGCATGTAGATCTAATGTTAATATGGTGTTTGAACTGACTAATAAATTTGTAGCAGGGGGAGAAAAAGATAGAACTAAAACCCCACTCATCCTGTGGTACCATTAATCAATATTTCCTGATTTTCCATTCTTCTTTTTATTGGAGACTTCTACAAGCCAATTTCAAGCAAGATGGATGCAGAGCTTCTTTGCCATTAATGGCAGTGTCAAATTTTCTTCACTCCTCTTATGAAACTCATGGCTTCACCTGCAAAATCCCCACCAATAGTTTTGAAGGATTGAAGGATTAACAGAGGTGTGAATCTCACCTTGCATAAGAAATACATTTTGCTCACTTTGTCACTTCTGTGTGATTCCATGATTGTGAGTATTGACTTTTCCTGTCAGACATTTAGGCGGTATATGCTGACAGACGTCTGTATCAATCATGGGAGCAGTCTTGAGGATATGACTGATGCACTAAGAGGAGATATAGTCTTATATTGAATTATAGGCAAGAAGCACTCAACACAATTGTGGCCAGGTCAACTTTGTGCTTTGCTGATCCTCAGCAGGTCATTCAGGCCAATTTAAGTCTACTCAGATGGCCTGCAGTCCCTGGAAACCATTATAGGGTACAAGAATTAATTTGTTCTTTAACTACAAAGCAAGGACAGTACTTCCTTTATTTAGTGTAGCTGGAGTGGAGCTCTATTAAAATTCATAAAACACTGGTGGATACATTTCTTTAACTTGCAAAGATGATAAAAATGGTAAGTGCAAGAGAGGTTGCGTACTTGTCCTTTTCTTTCAAAACCTTGTGATGATCTTGGTTGCCTTGCAGTGCTGTGCTGTTAAATCATCCAACAGGGAGTGATGCAACACCAGACATGTGCAGAACCTGCTTGAGTGGCACACAAAATTGCTGCGTTAGTTAGTGGGGATGAGTCAGAGAAGGAAGTCACTGGAAGAGTATTGCACAAAGCATAAAGAATCTGAGGTAAAAAATGTGAAGAAGAGCGTTAGGGGTGAGGATGCTGGATCTTTATATACAGATAAAATAGTGCTGAAATGCTGATGAAGCGAACATCATTTCAGAGCACACGAAACCTACAATTTACATCAACTAAATGTGAAGAGGGATAAGAACAAACAAAAACCATTATGGAAACAAGTTCAGCCATACTTGTAAAGAAGCAAATCTTGTGATGGTGCGTGTACATATTTTAGTGTGTACTCTGCAGTATGAGAACATTTACTTCTACTTGCAAGTCTGTAATTTGCATATTTGCTCCAAATAATAATCGAAAAAGAGCTAGCCTGTGAAGTATTTGGCCATTTAGTTTTTTCTGTTCATGATGGTCTGGAATTGGAGAGGCTTCCTGTAGTGAAGGTGTGAATGTAGAGAGTATCTAAGGTCAACTATTGCTACAGCTGAGTCTCTCAGTTTGGGGCTTCTTGGTAAATAGTGTTCTGAAAAGATTCAACTTGTGCTGAGGAAATGGTTTCAGTCAACTGATTCAGTGGTGTAATAGCAGCCAGCTGCTGGAGGTCCACTTCAAGTGCACCTTTGTCTGTTGCGTGTACCTGTTGTTTTTTGTCTCATTCACATATCAAGTGATTTTTGCGTTAACCTCTAGAGACTGTGCTGACCTCAGCAAAAGTATTATTTGTTTCTCTGCTATCATTTTCTGCAGGGCAAAATCACCTCCTCTTTGATTTTTGTGTAGAGAGGGATGTTGCTGCAAAAGACTTGTGTTTGCCAGGCAGTGTTTTTGGCATGGTTCATTGCCTGACCAGACCCAGAGCAACACAGACATGGTGGTAAGGAGAGCACTGGCAAGGTTTACTTCAGAAGAGCCAGATCTCTCTGTAGCAATTAAGAGACTTTGACACATTTACGAATGTTTTAAAAAGTACATTAAAGCTTTTAGGTTTTTTCTTCTTTTTTCTGAAACAGCACAAAACAGCCGTGAAGGTCTGGGGTCGGTCTTTCCCCTCACATAAGAAGTGAGCAGCATTATCATTAACAAAAAATTTATGAACGCTTGTTTTCCTGATGAAACTGAAGAGCAGTGTCTTCCAAGTGACATCAAGTGGGAGGTAATCAGTTATTTCTTTGCAGTGTTGGAGAGAAATATTGAAATCATCAGGATTATAAATATCTCCTGAGAAGTTTCTTTGTAAAACAGGTCTATTTTATCAATGCAAAATAGTGAATCAGTTTCTGCAAGACAGGATGTTTAAAAGAGTCCTACAAAATGTTAATGCAGTTTCTTTTTTAATGTGACTGTGAGAAAACTGAGGCTGGCTTTAATTTCTGCCTGAGAAAGAGGTGATCACAAAGCTAAGAGATTGCTGCATTTTGGAAAAATGAGCAGCAATCATTTTCAGAACGTACTAGCAGCTGTTATGAGAACTGTCTGGGTCTGAAATATCTGTGAATATTGAGTGCATATCCAGCTTATTTTCAAAACTGAGGAGAGAAGACAAATCCATATTTTTACAAGCATCTGAGACAGCTGGATGTGCTTTACTTCCACATTACCGGCAACCACAGCAATTGCAAGAATAGGGTTCTAACAGTCACAGAAAGGGTCTTGATGTGACTGTTTTCACATTAGGCAAGGTTAGGTAAACAGCAAACAATTAACAAAATGTCTGCAAAAAACTGAAATAAAAAAGATACAAACTTCCCTGATTTAGCTTGGTTTTCCAGGCAAGTAGAGAAGACACTAAAGAATTTCTGTTTGCTGGCTTAAAATCCAGAACTGGAAAGAAGAAGTTAGGTAATACTCATGGAACAAAACCATAGGGTTTTGTTCAAAATTTAAGAAGGAATTTCAGTGTGGTACACCTGAAAATAATCTGCTTTTGAGAACGAGGGCTTTTGCATTAAATCAAATAAAATAACTCCTGTGGGTTTGTTTCATTGGTTGTTGGGGGTTTTTTATTTGTTTGTTTGTTTGGACTTTTTCCTGTGGTCACAATGTTAAACAACTTTTAAATTTATGTTGTTGTTTTAGCAAAAAAAAATTGATGAAAAATTATGGCTGACAATGCATGTTGGAGTGAATAACTACAGATATATGTTGATTTTCGCCGTTGATTTTGAATAACAATAAATCTTGAATTCTACTAGCTCCACTTATGGGAGGCTTTCAGCAAAGTCAACCACAAAATGCAGTTGAACCACTCACATAGCATAATCAGAGCAGATGCTGGTATAACATGCAACTGCTGCTCACACATTATTGTGTGAAATCTTGCCTTTCCTGTTTATTTGGGGTTTTTTTCCTTCCTTCTCTAATACTTGCCAAGACAGCTTTTAGTAATGTCCCACTAAAAGCCTGAAAGGACCATGCTATTTTATTCCAGGAGCAGCCCAGAACACTTTTGTGAGCACATGTATGTGGGTGATCTATTCTGCACAGCTTATTTTAAAAAAGAAAACAAAGTTTTTGCTAGTGATGAGGGACATATAACTGGGCAGCATCAGGAACACTGAGAATCATCATGATTGAATACAGGTTGCACTGAGAAATTCAGGTTTTACTCCCAGCTTCTATCCCGCAAATGGGCCTGCTATATTGCTGCTTTTCTGCTATTCCCCTTCCAAAAAATCCTCAGTTTTGACAGGTTGGACTGTCAGCTATGAAGGGGAATAAAAATCCTTTTCCAATATCTTGTGAAGCAGAATGTGGCCCCAGTCTTGTTTGAGACATCAAGTCAGTACCACAATATAAATAAAAAATAAACAGAATCAACGTAAGTTGGGGGGGTCATAAATTCATCTCACTGAATACAAAGTGGGGTGGTTTTTGCTTTTTTTTTTTAGTTCTTCTGGTTTTGTTGTAAATGGTTTGAAATGAAGCTCTCCAGCTGACAGAAGATCATTCAGCATTAGCTATTTAAAAACTTGCACTGAAATGGAATGAAATAAGTTTATTATTTATGAAGTTCATCTCACAAGTTCCCAATTTGGTGAAAACAGTTTTATTTTGCTTCACATTTAAAACCTGCAAATAGCTGAGTTAATTTAACTAAAATGAGCATTCTCAAGATGACCCGTAAAGGGAGAAAAAAATCCAACCCAACTGTACTTTAATCTAGAAACCATCAAAGCCTTCTTGACACATGTATTATTGTAAGACTCAGAAAAAATAAACAGTTTATGTAGAAGATTAAGAGACAGTTTGGATTTTGCTTTTGACATATCTTGTCTCCAAATCTTAGCTGAGGATTTATTAGAACACTATCATGTCAAAGCTACCTCATTTATATGATAACACATCTGTAATGTTTTACAAGTGCAGCAGTCCTCGTTCAGAATGTTGCTTTTTAAGTCCTAAATTACAGTACCTGGAGAGGTATGCATAATTATAGTGCAGGTTAGCAAATGATAGGATGCATTTTCCCCTAGGCTCTCTGCATTAATCATCAGCAGAGTGGGTGCAATAAAATCATAATTGCTTCTTCAAAAGTTATAATCTAACTTATACAACTTTAAGTTAGTTGTATGGCAATATGATATTGACTGTCATGTAGCAAGCCCGTTTCCTTCATTTCCTTAAAATTAAGGCAGTGTTGCTCGGTGGTGAACTGTAATTAGCGTCATTTTCATTTACAGATTTAGGTTGTAGATCCTGAGTGAGCACATGATGGTGTAAACTCCAAGCTTGATGAAACGATGCTGATTTACATGCGCTGAGGGCCTCTGGGCTGATCTCTGCTTATTTGTTAGGATGCTTGCAGTCAGTTTGGTGGATGATTAACCTTTTCTATCTCCTTAACTAGCAATAGTATCTAAAAAAAAAAAAGAAGACCGTGCTAAGGAAATTAGTTATTTTACATAAGAATCCTGTTTAGCATTCTTTTGCTTAAATACTTGTTTCAAGAGAGGAACACTAACAGGAAGGTTTCGCTGCAGAGGGGTGACCTGAGTGCCAGGGTGCAGTTCGACACTTCCAGCGGCAGCAAGGACTGCGGAAGGCCTGGCACCCTTCCCTTCTTCCTGCTCAGGTAGCTTCCCTGGTGTCAGCACTGATGATGGTTTGACCTCACAGTGATTTAAATCAGAGATTTAAACTGACAGGAAACTGAATCCCGCCTCCTCTTCTTGGTTGAATAGTTTCGTGTTAGTTTTGCTTCCTGAATTCACTCATTTTCTTGTCAGATGAACGCCAGTGACCCTGTGTGAGGCTGTATAATAGGTAAATGTAGGATGGAATCATTTAAAGATACTTACATTAACTGTCATAAGCCCAAGCCTACAATCAAAGATCAAAGCAAACCTTTAATTATTTAGGTAACATCATTGATGTAATCAATGCTCCTTACAAAAACAAATGCTTAACTCTAATTCATTGCCTCTTAAGCTGATACATATGCACGCGCACATGCATGAATGACATGCATATGTACACACTCACACATGTGTGTGTGTATGTATAAATAAATGCATATATACACGCACATAAATCAAGTTTTTGTACTTTGAAGTTTGGCCAGCTTTTCAGTGGGGTTCCAACAGCCGTGTATAAAGGCATGTCTACAGGGCTTATTGCAGTGTATGTGTTCCCAAAGGTCTCAGAAGAGTAGTGGATGTGATAACAAAGCAAGTTTTTTTTCAGTTTTGCACAATCTTATTCCTTCAGATCAGGTCTGTAAATTAAGATCTAAACCTAAATATTGAAGACTGGATCCTGCAAGCGAGGCATTCTGGCTCCAATCCAGTAAAGCACTTAAATACATGTCTTAACATTAGGTGCATGTCTTGTTATGGTATGACTTCAAAGGGACTTCTTTTGCTTAAAATTAAGCACATGCTTAAACACTAAGCTGTATATTTGAATGAACCATATACAAATGGCTGATCCACTGCTGGAGACCTCAGCACCTTGTTTCTTCACTGAGCAAATATTGTCATAAAGAAAAGAAAATAAAACAGAAGCCTCCGTCATTTCTAAGTGGTGTTACTGTTGGTTGTTTGTGCCTGATTTGCACAGAAGCACAGAAGCTCACGCTTCAGACCTTTAAGAAGGACGTGGAAGAATGTGCTCATTGTGATAAGAGTTGTAATGTGGCGGACAGTGGAGGGGCTCCCTTCTTATCACAGCTCTCTATAAATAAATAACTCATTTACAGCCTATTCTGTTGTGGACAGAGAAAATTAAGGCTGTGGCAACTCTTCCCAGTATCCAGAGAGGCAGTTGGTGTGTAAAGGTATATCCTCAGGTTGCAAGGCAAATGCAAGTTAAACTCAACCAGTGCTTACATTCAGCTTTGCCCTTCTGTGATTCTGGTTTTATTAACATGGCAATTACATATTTTAATACTTAATTTGAATGAGATTTAGCTGCACGCTTGTAAAATGCATAGTGTTGCTAAACAACATCATGCCTTAAAAGGATGCAGAAGCATCCAAAAATAATGTCTTTTGCACCATTGAAATACTTGCTGAAATACAGAAAATTGGGAAAGTTACTCTTCACAGTGCAGTGTCTTGTTCAGTTTTTGAAGGAAACTGTCCTTAAAGACACAAGGCTTTCCACCTTTTATGCCAAAAATACAAAATACAATAAATTAAAGCATAGTAATATCCCACTAATCAAGGCACTTAATTTTGTAAGGCTTTTAACTTTCTTGGAGATCTGCATTTTGTTTCACTCATTGACTTGCTGGTGTTAAGCAAACAAATTTCCGTGCTGTTAAGCAAACAAATTTCCTCAAAGTTAAAAACAGTCTTTTGTGAGCTAAAATGTACCATGCAATTGTGCATTTACAGATCATGTACAGTTTGGGGAAAACTAATCTTAAATGAAAATGTCGACATCATTTCTGTAGACTGTAAAATTAATGTTAAATTATTTTAAAATGCACCCGAAGTCCCAGCAAGCTGCTTTATATCAGTGCACACTGCCTCCTCCAAAATCATGCTTATCTTCCAATTTTTCCTTTCATAAAGAGTTGGCAAATATGACATCAATTTAAGCTATAATGACCACATTTAATTTTCATTTTAAATTTATTCTGTTACTATATATTGGTGTCCTGGTTGATGCCAAGTCAGCCAGCCACAGGTCTGTTTTTTATTTATGTGTTGAACTTCTTTAGGTTAGACATGCTCAAGAGTCCTGGTTTAATGCATAACCCTAATTATAACTTAGAATTAAGCTACTGCTGACTGCAGCATTTTAGGCAGGGGAATCAAAGAATGTATCTAATGAAAAAAACCCAACTCCACCCCTCACTAGTTCCTTATCTTTATACATTTTTTTATGTTACTTTTTTTTTTTTTTAGATTGAGTGCATAAAACAGCTATAAAACAGCAGTTTAGATAATATAGTCAGCCTGTCAGTTTTTATATGTCTACTCAGAGCTTAAGGGTTTTCTCTACTTTGAATTGGGCCTCGGTTCTTATTAAAATGCTAGAAGCTTTTAAGAGATTGTAGTATCACAGACCAGTGATAGCTCAATATACTAATATATCATTATGTTGGACCCATATCTGTGCACTATAAAATTGCATTACTGTTTAAGCTGGTTGAAATATTTTTGCAAAATGCTTGGTTTGGGATGAGAAATGCCTTTTCAACTGTGTAGAACTTTGATGAGGAAATTCCAGGAATGTTCTGATAAAAATGGCTTTGGGGTTTTTTTTATGGAAAAACTTTAAAAATCCAATTCAGAACACTATTTAGAAGATAAAAATAGTGGGGTTTCCCCACATTTTTCCAGAAACTGAAATATTCTGAAGAAGGGCAACATCTTGTGGTCCTTTCAAACGTGTCTGAATTTCCTATACTGGATTGAACTGTTGGTAACTCAATGGACAGGAATGCAGGGAGCATCAGCTTGGTCTTTACTCCCAGAGCAAATCTGTTCTTATTAATAGAAACAGGTTTTAGAGGAGGAGATGATTAATTCAGAACTGATGAGCCACGCTGCATGGGTCAGAAGGAAATGTGGCCTGGGGAAATGCCACAGTCATGAAAAGTAACATCATGAAGACTGACTAGCTGGGAGGAGCATCATGCTCCAATGGCACTCCAGGACAGTGTTACTAAAGCTTGTATGAATAGCTGGGATCAGAGCAACACCACATAAGGACACCCTGTTTTAATTTGTACAAAACCAAATCTTGCAGTATGAGATAGCAAGTGAAAGTCATTGCAAAGTACCTTTGTGCACCAGTTTCTTTGCTCTCCATTTTCTCAACAGTGCCTATGTGCCGCCATGGAGCCAGGGAACTGCTCTCCTGCTCTTCAGGAACAATTGCGAACGTTTCACCTAATTCTGCTCATTTTCACCCACTTCACCCGAGGGTAACATCACCATTTCCTTAGAATTAGTCCAGATATGTGCTTGGCTGTGTGGTTGGGGATGACGATCCTTTGCCACTGAAATATGAGACTATGTGTTTTCATTCCTATAATGGTTCTTATGCTTGACTGCCGTCCGTAGGAGGCTAGTCAGCAAGAGTTATATGCTGCGTGATAAAATACTAATGTTTTTCTTATTTGGGAACAGAAAAATGAAAAAATTCTGGGTTTGTACTAGCATTCCACTTGTTCTGCATGGGCATTCAGCTGTACTGCCAGGAGCTGGTAACGTTTACAGTCCCGGTGTAAATGAAAGCAGACAGAAGCAATGGAGAAACAGGCTGTGCAAGCCTGGAGGCTTGTCCACGCACAATAGTAGCATCAGTTCAGCTGCAAAATCCATTTAGCTAAACCACCGTATGTCTCTGATTGGACACACTTAAATTGGTTTATAACCAGCTTACATCAAATTAGTTTAAATCAGGAAGTTAACATAATAGCTACATCAACCAGTAATTGTCTGATTTTTATATAAGATGGTTGCAAACCAGTAGCCTTTCTCTGTGCAGGCTTTTGCATTGCTTTAAATCAATTTAAAAACTGTTAAACTAATGCAACTTTTATATTTAGGCCTGCCCTAAAGCCCAAAGTTTGTGCGAGCTGGGATGGAAAGTGCACAGGGTGTCTGTGCTGGCTGTTTGCTTGAAGCTAGTGGAAAAGAAGGCAACAGATGCTTTAAAGCAAGAATGGGACGCAAGGCACTAATTTTCCAAAACAGTTTATTGTTCTGTATGGTGGAAAAGTACGAGATGAAGAAGTTCTGAACTCCTGCCTGTGACCCAGGTGTTGTAATGAGCTGCATTCACAAGCATGGAGAGGTCAAAGACAAGCTGTCCAAGAGCTGCCCAAACCAGCATGTTATCCACTGTGTGAGCGGGAGCAGCCTTGAGCCTCCTTTAGGTTTAGTCAAAGGATAATGACACCCAGCAGGCAGTGAGGCCAGTGAAACATGTTCCACCTCTCAAGCTGCTTAGGATGGAGTTGGAACAGGAAATGTTGCTTTCAATATATGTTAATGGATGTTCAGAGATGGTTTGGAAAGGTGAGACCCTCTGGTCAGCAAAGGCAGGCGGCTTGAAAGCATGACATTGGAAACGAAGGCAACAGAAGAATGGCACGTCAGGCAGCGTTATCTCGACAGTTCTGCAACTAAAAATGGTCTAAATTGTTTTCTCAAATGAGCTTTTGCAGAACAGAGAGAAAGCCTGTGATTTCAAGGGTTCCTAAAATACTTTAGAAACGAAACTCTCTGCAATGCTCTGTGGGTGTTGATCACTGGAGTGTTCAGTGGTACTCAAGCTCAGAGTTCACACCATTAAAGCTTTGTCGACAGTACTGAAAGCGTCCTCATACTGAAGCAAGCTCAAGAGGCTGTATTTATGTTCTCAGGCTGACTTTAGGGCTGTTGCTGGCAAGCTGTCAATAAAAGAACTTATTAAGGAGGGAGACAGCTTGGAATGGAGAGTTAAGCAGCTCACTTATGAATGGGACACAAAGGTGAACAGAGTGAACTTTCTGCTTGTTTAGCAAACGGCAATACAACAGAGCACTTTTAACAAGGTAACTCTCTCTGGATGCCCAGCAGTAAATGTGCCATATACACATTTTCCTGAGAAATACTCCTCCAGCTTTTCAAGTATATCTGGTAGGAACTATTCTATCCTTTAAGAAATAGAAGGGAAAATCTGGTTTATATTCTTCCCTTTTAGCTTTTTTGAAAACGTGGCAGAGCAATGCAGTACTGTTTTCTCAGCAATAGAAAAATGTAATGATGCATCTGTAATGATGCAAAAGAGTGAGGCTTCTGATATTTGCATACCTCATAAGAGTGGGTTGAGATGCTGTGGTGAGTATTGTACCCACCAGATAACCCCACTCGACTTGAGAGCAGCATATTTTGAAATAATTCTTTTGTTAAAAGGTAACTTGCAGAGGAATGGAAATAGCTGTGAGAAACAGTGCAAAACTGGTGTCCAAAGGGAGAGCAGTGCTTGGAGAAAGGAGCAGTCTATTTTTGTAAGAAAAATAATTCTTGCAGTATGCAAACCATCCTTAAGGACTAAAGTGATCCAAGGGAAAACCATGTGAAAGAGTAGAAAACAAATGGACCCCGGAGGAGTCTGACTGAAAACTAAATCGCTATTTGTGGGAATCATTCCTTCACTCCAGGTGGTTATGTATTGGGCTAGAGAGGAACTTGTGATAAAACAAAGATGAGCAACTGGCTCACCGTTTTTCATGTTGTGGCTCAAACCAAAGGGGTAGTTGCAGCACCTGATATATAAGTGGTACCTGATTTGTAAGAGATAGCTGGCTTTCCAGAAGCCCATTTAATATAAACTTTAGCCAGCCCACAGCTCTGAGAAGGACAACAGATCTGATTGTAAACATACAGTTTCTGGATCATAGTTGTGGTGACTTGTGTTGTTTCAGATTTCACTAAAACCAGTGAGGAGTCCACCCTCCTAGGTTCATACTAAGACTGGTCTTGGCCCTTTGTGTTTGCAGCAGGATGGCTGGTTGCCAATGTGCCTTTCTAAAGTCACATTTTCACTTGCATTCTGGGCAATACCTCCCACGTTTTGGACTCTGCAGTACTCAGTGTAAATGGTTCCTTAGAGCTACTTTGGCAGCCAGAAAGAGCAATATTGTATTAAATTTCTGGCACTGCCACTTGCTGAATTGTCGACACAGCTGTAGCAGACCTCCAGGTCTGGATGTGTCTGGCTAAGGCAGAAGATCACTGCGTTTCCTGATTGGACTCCATGTAATCCATGTCACTCAAGATCTGATCTGGGGCAGCCAAGCAGAAATATAGTTCCTTTCTGCCAAAGGCATTTCGGCAATAAAATCAACATTGTTCTGAAGGAAAGGGAGGACGGAGGTGAATTCCTGGAGAAATTAGCCTTTGTAAGGCATGAGGTCTCCTTCCAGTAGGGTCTACCAGGAAGAGCTGCTGTGTTTAAGCCAAAGCTGTATTTTTTTTACACAACCATCTGCAACTCTTGAGGAGCAAAACCATCCCTGCCCCCAGCAACACATTTCTGCTCCCCCCCTTGAGGCAGACACTAGTGTTCATGTGTAGTGTGATATATCAGGGGACTGATGTGGTTGAGATCTAATTTTGGAGTTTTTAATTCTTTTTTTTTTTTTACTGAGCACAGAGGTAGTGGTGTGAACATGTTGGAGGCCTGGGAACCACTTGTTTCAGCAGCAGTAACCTTTATTCACCTTGACTTGGATCATATCCCTACCACAACATTAATAACCTAGCACACTCATAGAAAGAAAGAAACTAATATGAAAAAGTACATGGCATGTTTGCTGTCAAGCTTCGATTTTTGTTTTCCTGTTGGTGCCACCATGGTAGTAGATCTGATTTGTGTCCGTAATGAGCATTTGAGAATTCATCTTCCAGGCAAAAAGGCCACAGCTTTCAAGAGCATTTTCTGTCCCTAGAAACCATCCAGGATAATTTATGCTGTTCCTCAGTAAATTCAGCCAGACATGAGAAATCCCTTGAACACTGGAATCTCCAGGAAGAATGTCTCCCTTGCCTTAGCTTGGCATGGATGGTGGCAGGCGCCGTAATATACTGATGCTGACACTGACAAAAGTTCCTTAGAAGCCTGCTTTAAACTACAGTGCAGCACATGCAAGGAAATTGTTGCTAGTTTAAAAAGTACTTCACTATTGGCAGTGGAAAAATATGAGTCCAAATGAGTTAAACTCCATCATCTTGCTAAAGATGGAAAAAGATGGAGGTCCATTCCATGCTGGCCACATCCAAATGCCTCTAATTTCACGGAGTGAAGTCTCTGGCAGGGTAAAGTACCCTGCATGGTCAAGCCAAGCTATCATGGGAAGGTGTTGGTCAGGTGGCAGTTGCAGAGGTCACCATAGTGTGGTGATTTGGATCGACAAAGCTACTGGAGCTGAAGTATGATCTGCATGGGGCCACTTATCTGACGTCTAAGAGGAACAAGCTGGTTGAAGGAGTCCAGCATGCCAGCTTGCGGTTACTGGAGGTTATTTTTCCCTTTGGACCAAACTACAGTGTATTAATGTTTCTCTACTGTGTCAAGAAGTGACAATGACACTGGCTGTAAATTGCACTGCAGAACACCCTTGGCCTCATGAATCATCTGCTGTAATGCTTCAGGAATGGACAAGCAAGAGAGGTACTGCAAGAAACGGGCATTTCTTGTGTTGTTCCCATACTTCCCGGCATACTCTGCCATGTGAACCTGCCCTCCCGAAATCCATAAAACCCACAAGCAGGCTCTCAAACATTTAATTTTGAAAGATCTCTGTTTAAATCGTTTTTGACTTGTGCCAGGGCAAGCCTGTCCTCCAGTTAATTATGTTCTAAGCACACAAAGAGGGCTAGTGAAAACAGTCACTTCATAACCATTTTCTTTTTGTAAACTCAGAGCACTTAGATCTGCATCATTTAATCATAATAGAGCCATATGCGTGCAGCTTAACTTTTCTGGAAACCAAAATTAGCTAGAAGACATTTTGGCCTATTTCTGAAGTGCTTGTGTATGGGGAAAAGTGCCTTGAGCACTCCAAATGAGGAAGAGCTCCCAGACCTTGTAGGAGTGGAGAGAAGTTCATGTCAGGAATGCTCCCCACCTCTGCACTGGCCGCACTGCAACATATACAACTTCAATGCAATTTTAAAGCACAGTTCACTGCCTAGTGGGGTTGTTGGCGAGCATAAAGAAGCAAAAAGAGGGACTGAACTGCTGGATGTAGGGCAAAGATTAATCTCGTCTTGGGGTAGTTTTTGGGGTGTGAATACCTGGTCTACAGAAAGTTATTTTAGTTGTTTCAATGTGACTCTAAAATAGCGGAGAAGAATGTTTCTTTTTATTATTTACATGTTTTGCAGATATTTTACAGAAAAAAAACATAATAGTCTCAATGAAATTCAAACCTATTTGCCTGACTAGGCAGTGCTTTAATTTGCTTGTCGGTTTAGCTATATCTCTGTGTACCTTGAAAACTCTGGATAAGGCATATTCTCGAGTCATTGTCTTAAGAATAATTAGTGAACAGCCACAGAAATTATTACATCCATAGGAAATCTCTGTAGCACACCCAGCAGAAGCTCTAGGGCTTGGTGCTGAGCTTGCAGTTGTGTTTTGCCAGCAGGACTTTGCAGCAGTCACAGCAGCTTTATTCCAATGGGAGCACCATCTGAGTCAATCCAACATCTTCTGGTGCTCTTTGATACCCAGCTGTGCTTCTCTGCCAAAACCCCAGATGATGTAGAGAGAGGATGGTGAAACCATGAGGCATTCCAAAAAATAGCTAAAAAGCTTTGGATAAGCTTCAGGAAACAGTGCCAGGTTGTACAGAGTCTTGGGCAACATGATCTAGTGTGAGGAATCCCTGCCCATGGCAGGGGATTGGAAATAGATGATCTTAAGGTCCTTTCCAACCCTAACTATTCTATGATTCTGTGATGATAATCTCTTGATAGGTATCTTGCTACTACCCCACTTTTGTGTATTAAAGTTGTCAAAACCTACTGGGAAAAATTCTATGAGAATTGACCAATATGGCTTTAGTTTCCAAATACTCATTACTAAAAGGGCAAATACATAGATGAAACTATTAATTAAAGGTCATTTACAGAACTCTCTGTGGCACGGAATTGCAACACAATTTTGCAGAGGAAATAAGCATTAAAGGCTTCAGCCCATCTTGCAGCCAGCTGCTGGCTACCAGGTGAATAATCCTGCAAAGGGATCATGTGGAACCTACCTTGGTAAGATTGAAAAGCATATTTTCGGGATCCTCTCATTTGGGTGAGATTCTACTAATTTTTGCAGTAATTCTTTGCCCAGCTCTTGGCTCAAGAGACTTAATAAATATTCCTCCAGCCACAGTGTCTTTTTGTCGTTCAAAAAGACTGCAGTCTGCTAGGGTGATCTGGTACTGCCAGAAGCAGGGATTCCTGTATGATGCCAGTCACACACAGCTCTGGCACTGGGGATCTGTGACAACCAAGGCTCCTTTAAATGAAGAAGGGAAAAGAAGTGAGAGGGGAACAGAAGAATGATGAGGGAGAAGGTGAGAGAGGAAAGGGCAGTAATGCTGGACAAGTGAAGCTGATTAAAAATGCATTTATCCCTTCTTAGGAAGCTCATTCTTGGAGCAGCCCCAGAAGGTAGTGCTGGTAACTGATGCTACCTGGTCTAGGTCTAACTTGCTGTCATGCTGACATGAATCAGGAAATTAAACCTGCTCTCTCTTGCCAGTGCTTCTGAATATTGATTCTTAATTCCACAACCTGGCCATTATTTGAAACTAAAGCTTGCCACAGAGGAGACTGTTAAAACACAGGTCAAGGACAAACTTGCCCTCCATGCCTGCAGCAACTTACCAAGTGCTTTGTGAAAGCCATTTTGCCATGAATGGATGCGGGGAGAGGGGGGAATAAAGCATATTCAGCATGAATAAAACATGACAGTGATGTGCTAGCAAACTGTGATCTATTTTGACTGTGATAACAGTGGAAACCTCAATGGGTGAGGACAAGATCACAGTGCACTGAAACCATGAAGTCAGCTTAACGTGACCACGGTCCACTCCAACTTCTCTGTCACTCCTGCCAGTTCCCTGCAATGTGCTGTGACTGTGATATGCATGCAGCGAGAGTGAAGTGACACATGAGCATGGCGTGACAGCAATGCCAGAACAGATTTGGTGCTTTCTGTTTGTGGCGAGTTAGCCATGTGAATGTAAAATGTTTGGGGCAGCTTGTAAAGAGCTGGTAGTAATCATTTGTGTGAATGGTTCTGGCTGAAGAGCATTTGGGTTTGAATGCATGATACAGATTCCTCCTGATCCCCCCTGCTCCTCCTGAGCAGGCCTCAATAAACATTCAGTTACCACAGATGTTGGCTGGAAGATTCACCTTATTTAAAGTGCGTTCTGATATTTGACGCTGTTCTTTTTTGTCTTTGCTTAATATCATGCAGCCGTGACAGATTATTAACTGAGATACATATGAAGATCGATATAATGTAAAGATGAACATGTCCTTGAGTTTAGTGCATATAATTTTATAGGGAAGTGTTTTTTTCCCATCTCCATTTGGCTTGATTATTCAAGAGTTCTTTAACCACTACAACAGAATGCTTTTCAGAAGAAGAGCATTTTTCTTTCACTCTAGTTGCTATGAGAACATGAATCATCTCTTTAGCACAATAGCAACAACTGTAGTGCTTAAGTGCATCCACTGATTTTTTACTGTTTGTTCTTTGCTCTCAACAAGATAAGCTGTTGTTATTTCTTTCTTCTTGAACAAGCATAACATGATTGCTGAAGTAGTAGGAATAATTGGACCAAATAGTGAGGCGGTTAATGTAAACAGAAAGAATTTATCTCTTTCAAGTACAGTAAATTGTCCTCCAAAAATATGGAAATCTTGTCTATTTCTTGTTGTGCCCTAGAGCAAATTTTGTTGAGTTTGTTGTCACATCATTATTTTCGGACTATGTGAAATTGCAAATGAGGAACAGGCTGTTTTCATTGGAATAGCTGTGTGTGTTTAAGGCTGTGATGAGATGTATGTAGACCAGGGCTAAATCACTGGCAAAGGAAAAGTTAATCTTCTGCTTGAATTAAACATCTACCCCAGGTGTCAGTTACCACCAAAACTGTTGCCAGGGAGTGTGTGGTTGTGGGAGGATGGTGCTGGCTTCAGACGCAGTGAACTGAGAAAGGGTATAAACTATGTAATGTGGAGTGTGACTTTCCTTTTGGTAGCTGCGATGGGAGTGAGTTCGGCAGTGGAGGAAGATGATATCAAGAACTATTTTGCTTGATCATTAAGACGCTGAGCTGTTGCTTTAGATGACCTGCTTTTGGGAATTGTAAGCATGTTTTTGAATTTCTTAAATAGCCAATAAAATTACGTGTTCTTTCTGAGCGAGGAAGGGGTTTTGGGTGTGTTTTGTGTATTCATTTTTCAGGCTACTCTTTGTTTGCTCTGTACCCACTGTTAAAGGGGTAAAATGGCTTCTCTGGAGAAGATTCCTTGAAAAACAAAGGCTGGTGGACTTATTTTGACAGCCTCTAGTGTTTTCTAACTAGTGCTTACTTTCCTAAAGCCTTCCTTCAGACCTTAAGACCAAAGATATTTGTGGAAATCAATGTTTGTAAATGAGAAAGATGGGTATCTATCTGTGTCAAGTGGAAATGAAATGTGTTCTAGATGGGATGAGACAAGAAGTTGTGAGAAGTTTGTGAAAGCACTTAAATGAGGCTAGTGGCTCTTGCTAGGACTTATGTGCCTGAGTTAGGAAAGAAGCTTCCATTCCATCCTTGTTTGACCCCTGTGGTTCATATAATCTATGGCCCCTTTTTAAGATGGGAATAAATGCTATGTAAATATGTCTAGACAGGTGAGATATGGCTGATGATCAGTTGAGGCAATTTTCCCAACAGCCCTTTTAGGTTTTAATTATTTATAGATCTGTAAGTACATGCTATGCACTTCTGCAGCACAGGTAAATTAGAATGGAGGGGGGAAAAAAAAGCAAGCTTATATTCAACCAGTGTTTTCAATAATATCAAATTATTATGCCAATAAAACATGATCTCTTTAAGATCAAACAGGCATATGATGTGCTGATTCTGTTTTGGAGAAAAAGCTCAAGTGATTGTTATCTGACATCGTAGCTTTGAAAAGATAAAAGCAATAGCCCAGACCTTGGCTAAAGTAAATTAATACAACTCCATTGACTTCAGGGAAACAATGTGGATTTATACCAAGTGATGGATCTCTTCTTACTGCTTGATAAAAATCCAGAGGTTAGGCTTCTTCATCAATTTTTGTCTAAGAACTAGAGAAGGGAAAGAGAATGGGGCAAGTAGGGATATGATTCAGTATTATACTGATCTTAAACTTCTAACCTCAGGGGAAAGAAGTCTAAATACTTGGCATGGATCAACCATAAGTTTGATAAACTACTTTACCATTGTATTTAATCGTTTGCAGCTACTATTATACTGAACTGAGCTAAGATCTTATGCAATTAAGCAAAATAAGAGTGTTGCATTGACTGTTGTTTAGAGTGTCTCATTAATTTGTATTAGGTTGTTAATGCAGGGAAATCCACCAACATTGTTTAAGCATAAAAATACCTAGGTATTTAAGCATAAAAATACCTGGCAGACCACACTAAGCTTCTAATCACTCATTTTGGATACTTCCTGAAAATAACTAGGGCCTCATTGTGCTATTTTTATGCCATGTTTTCTATCAGAAAAAAAAAGAAATCTTGAGGCTTCTATTGCCTCAAAAGCAAGAAGAGAGTAGAAGCTCTAATGCAGAGGCAAGCAGTGATATTAATAGAAATAAACCCTAGAAGATATATACAAAGAAATAATCCATGTGTTGTAGTAAAACCGATTTCTTGGTGTTAACTAGATTCACAAATTCATGATTGTGAAAATTGACCTCAAATAAGTACAGAATCATAATGAAATTTGTTGATAATCTGGTGAAATCTAATGCTGTTACTCTGGTAAGACTATGAATCATAATTTGTCAGTTATGTGTGTTTTTTTCTTGGATTTAATGAAAAGTAAGTTTTGGGAACCAAGTATACTGATTTAAATGTGGGCCTTGTTATGTTCTTATCAAACTGAACAGTAGAACTCCAGCTAGTTTCCAAGGAAGTGGGAGTGATTTGGATTGTCCTCTTCGCAGGCAAATTCCTAGTGCCAGGTCACATTTTTTGCAGTTATATTGAAATGCAGATTGGTAACTTGTAGCTGATGGTTGTTTCACAAAGTGACCTTTCCTTACAGCAAATGAAGATCTGTTATTGGCTGCAAAAAAACATTTTAGGAAAATTGTGATATCCTGCAGCCAATTTGTTTTATAAATACATAGTGTCTCCCATAATTTAACATCTATTTAAAAAAAAAAAAAAAGACCCAAGCCCACCACTATTTATATTAGCCATTAAGAATGTTATTTCAGGTTTAAACCTTATCTGAGTGCATATTAATGCCAATGATGACCAACTTTTCAATCATTATGTTTTAAATTATGGACATCTGACATCTCTAATGTGTAGTTTATATATATATATATGGATCATTAGTAAAATGATCTTTATCCTTGTTTGGAATATTACATGCAATCAAAAAATACTGTCATTTAAGCTATTTTTCTGTTAATATTATCTCCTTATATTTGAATGCTATTCCCCATTATTATTACTCTTCATCAGAGACTGTAGAGATAGGATAAGGGGTAATGGGTTCAAACTTAAACAGGGGAAGTTCAGGTTAGATATGAGGAAAAAGTTCTTTACTATGAGGGTGGTGAGGCACTGGAACAGGTTGCCCAAAGAAGTGGTAAATGCTCCATTCCTGGCAGTGCTCAAGGCCAGGTTGAACAAAGCCTTCCTTGTGTGATAGGATCTACTGTGAGGTTTCACTGCCCATGGCAGGGTCCTCTTAAGGTCCTTTCCAACCCTAACCATTTATGATTCTGTGATTATATTGTTCCTGAAGTCTGAAAAGGCCTTGAATCTGAGGAGTCACTTCAACAGGAGTAGGTCTTGGACTGAAACATGGTTATTTCTAGGTCTTTGGTATCCCCTATGCAAATCAATGGGAAATTCCCCACTGTCACAGGAAAACTTCCTAGGGTAGCAGGGCTGTTGAAGGCCTTCAGGGCATAGGTTCAAGCTCCAGGATATGTGGTTTGAACCTGATTTTTCTTGAGAGGCTGACTTGGTTTTTTTAAATACTTTGCATGAAATGAAAAGGTGGGGAATTGTATCTCTTCACTTCCTGACTCTGCAGTGCTCTTCCCAGTGGGTGCAACAGCACTCCAACAGCTTGAGATTGCAGAGGCATCTTCTCCAGTGCTTCAGATTCCTACTCCCATTGAGTTCATTGCACATGGTGCTTATGTGATATCACTGAGCCAGAGAGATATAAACTGTCTTAAAGTCTCCAACTGTTACAAAAATAAATCTTGCTGATTCTGATTCAAGCGAAACATAAACATTAACATAAACTCACTATCAGCAGGATCTTAATTTGATTTTTCTTTTTTTTTTTTTCCTTCAAACTTTTTAAAGATGTGCTCATCCTTAAAATCCCCACATAATAGAGAACTGTTTTTCCCACCCCTTGTACACAGCATCATCAAGACATAAAGTATGTTTCTGGCCATCTGAGTATAATAATGACGCAGCTGTACAGCTCACTTTGGTTGTTTGTACCTATTTGGGCTCAGACCTGTTGCAGTGTCCTCTGGATGAACCTTTCTCATCTCAGACCCTGCAATTTGATGTCTGCTCCAAGCATTGGTTAAAGACCAAGTTTCAGCAGTTCATTTACTCTGTGTGAAATTTAGTGGATTTAAATCATCACCTTGCTGGTGAAACGTGCCAGTTTGAGGCTTGGAGATCTTGTGGCTTTGTTTTATATAATGTCTGGGGCTGGGCTTCAGCCTTTAGCTCTGAAACATGTCAGTATGTTGCATAGATTTGCGAAGTAAATCAGTTCGATTTATGTTTCCATAAACCACTGCACATGGGATTTTTTGAACGAACTGAGGATTCCATGTGTATATATATATACATAGTGTATGTGTATATGTGCAAGCACAATGAGATGAAGCCTCTCTAATTGTCTGAATTGTTTGGTACTAGCTTATTTAAATGGCTTTCATGAATACATCAGCTAGTTGTTTTATTTTAGTTTAGCTGTCAGTACTTCCAGTTCCAGAACACGAAGGGATTTTGTCCTGCTCCAGATCTCATGCTGGTGTGTTTCTGAGTCTGCATCCTGTGCAATAACTTCAACTGTAATGAATTAATGGAAGAAATTCTTTACTGAGAGGGTGGTGAGGCACTGGAATGGGTTGCCCAGGGAGGTTGTGAATGCTCCATCCCTGGCGGTGTTCAAGGCCAGGTTGGATGAGGCCTTGGGTGCCATGGTTTAGTGTGAGGTGTCCCTGCCCATGGCAGGGGGGTTGGAACTGGATGATCTTAAGGTCCTTTCCAGCCCTAACTATTCTATGGTTCTATTCTATGATTCTATGATTCTATGCTCATGTAGCTTTTTTTTTTTTTTTGGTGTGAAACTGATCCCTACTGAACTGTCTTTAAATCTTACGTGAGGCTCCTTTTGCTCTTAAAACTGAAAGTCACCTTCATTCAGCCTGCAAACTGGTCTAGGTACTCATCCCTTTTGTCTTTTCTCTTTTTCAGTGTTTCTGTTTTGAGAGGGTCAGATTTGCCCCTCTCTGGGATTGCTGTCAGCCACCATGACAACCAGGGAGTCCCGATGGAGAAACATTTTGAGGTGTGTGAAACTACTATCAGAGGCTTGTCACATGGCAGTTGCACTGACCATGTCACTTTGTATGCAACATAACCAGCAAAAGTATTCATATGATGAAATAACAGAACTTAGAGAATGCTAGCCTGGGATAACTACGGCTTTACCATGATACAGTCTGGCTTGTAAATTTTTATCCTGCATACAAGCCCCCATATACATGCATAACACATAACTCAAACCATGTTATCACTACTACACAAGCCAGTGCTGTGAAAATGCAACTGAAGCTAAATTTAAATACATGTGTAAGTGCAAAGCACTCAGCTTCTGTAACAAAGGTAAAATTGGGTTCCCGTGATAGATATATGTCCTTAATTTAGCCTGAGAAATCACCAAACTCATTGTGTTGATGGTATGACCTAAACTAATCTTCTGGCCAGATTTTTGAAGGTGAAAAAAATGCAGAAAACTAATCTAGTGCAATGCTGATAGCATATGATGGTTGAGAGGTTGTAACATTATTTTAAAATATTATAATGTAGCTGATGTGGGATTTTCTGTAATGCAGCATCAGTCTGTTATTTGCTTCAGACATTTACATGGGAGAATAAGACTCAAAAAAAAAAACCTCAAAAAAAACCCTCAGCGGATCTGTAGATACTCAAGGCACAGGTTATCATAAATGCTGGTAATGTTTTTCTATTCCTGTTTTATTTTTTCCTGTTATTACAGGGGTTTATGAAATATATAAGATATGTGGCAACATGAAACATAATGTAACCTGTTTTTTTCTTTTCTGATGCTGCTTTTCATTTCTCTAAATCAAATGGGAATGCTACAAGGTGTCCAGGCATCTTTAATATTCTGTTATACATAGTAGGCTGCATAAATAGAGTAAACTCTGGCGTGCACCATACTTTCCATCTACACAAGGTAGTGATTTTACTCATAAAGCAAATTAGACACAAAAAAATCTGGATCAAGAGCACTGGAATGGAATCCTGTTAAGGTGGTAAAGATGCCGTACTTGGTTTAAATTAGTTAAAATCTCAGTTCACTGGTTCTAAAAACATTTTTTGTGGAGGTTTTTTTGGTCTGAAGCCTTTCCTATGCTCAAGAGCTGCCTCTGCTTATCTCATGGCTGAGGAAGGCATTTGTTACTGAGGAACAGTCTGAGAAACAATTGGCTGGAGGGGCTGAAACCATCCTGCCTTGATGCTGGAAAAACTTTGAGGTATTGACAATATGGACAAGAGTTTGATTTTTTACTTAAGTTTTCTTGCTTTGAGAAACCTAGACTGACTCCTCCTTTCAAAAGATTTTAAAGACTGGTTTTTTGTGTAGAGGACTTTTGTTTTATTATTATTATCTGCCTAGTAACTCTGGCCAAATATTTACAGCTCCCCATGAATGTGCTGTATACAGAAGTGGCACAGTTGTTTCAGCCCTGGAATCTTACAATACAGATATAAAATATAACAAGATAACAAGCCAGATAAGTGTGGTGGTAGGAGAATGAAAGAATAAAATGGCAGTAGCAGTCATGCACAGCTGGAGTGGAAATACAAATTTCTTTCTCAGTCCCTGCCTATAGGATATCTTGGACAGATTTCCAGTATTGAAGTCTCTACTATCATCCAAAACCTGGCCACAATTGGTTGCTGTAGGTTTCAAGCTCATCCTGCATGCATCATTAGAAACCAAACTACAAAGTTACTTTAAAATAATAGTATAGCATTTGCAAGATTCTTAATTTTGCCAAATAGCATCTTGGGTGAACCACAAGAGATGCTTCTTACAGGACCACAAGTCTGCTCCAGCAAACCTGGAGAAACTCCACTGACTTAAATGGAAAATTCAAAGGATCCAGAAACTTTGAATCTTTTCTCACTTTTAAACTTATGGACTGCTTTATTAAAATGGTAAAGAATTAGAAAAATATTTCTAGTTAGTGTGTAGATTGAGAATATGTTAGGGAGATGGAAGACTGAAAACCAAGTCATAGCCTGTTTTGCAAGCAGAGTATTTAGTGGCAGATACTTAAGCTGTACAAAAAAGTGGTCATTCAGCAATGGTTACCACAGTATCAACAATTGAAGTACCACAGCTGGTGTAGGAAATATAATAACTCGCTGTCACAAGAGACTCAGGGTAGGAAATAAGTGTGCTGTCTCCAAGGATGGTCTTTTAAATGCCTTTATTTATAGGCAAGGTTCATCTTTGTACTGTTACTAAACTCCAGATGTTGCTCCCAGCAGGCCATAGCAAAGCAAAATTCAATGGAGAAAGTAGGGAAATGAATTATAATATAAAGCACTTTTCAAACTGATTTATTCTGGAACAAGATAAGCTTATGATGGAGTCTGTTATTGCAGTCCTTAACTCAAGCTTGGATATCTTTAAAAGTAGTTGTGTTCTCATATTTTCAGGCTGTAATCATCCTAATTCAATATTCTTAATGATCCTTCAGACCTCGGATGGTTACCCCCTCCTTGTTGGGTGGTTTTTGTTAGTGACTGTGTATCATACAAAAATTCCTTAATAAATCTGTATGTAGGAGCTTAATCTAGTCATGTTTATAAGGACTCTACGTGTTTAGTGTATTAAGTCTCAATCTAACAGAACAGTGAAGTTATCTGACAATGTTCCCCATCTTTGTATCAATTTAACACACTCCTTGTGATAAATGCTTACTTGCCTTTTCACAGATCAAATTAGTAGGATTATTCCAAACAGAAGAAAGTTAATTTAACTTCCTTTCTCTTGTCACCAACTTTTACTCACAGTAACTAAAACCCTAACAACACAAAACAATCAAAAGAACCCCCAAACCCCACCACCACTAGTTTGAGACTATCAACTTCGGATCTTCAAAACAGCTGGAATAAGGATACTCTACACACACTATTATGACAGTGAAGTAGAAAAGTAGCATTTTCAGAAAGCCTGCCCAGATTGAGAAGAAAAGATTTCTATTCTGTGCTGAGTTTCAAGGATCCTTTTTATTTGGATCCTTTGTAGTTTTGTTTCCTTCTGAGAAGGAAGAAATGCAATTGCTTGTTCCCTCAGCTTTGTTCCAAGATACGGGGAAGCTGAAAGACTTTAATATAACAAATGGACGACTGCAGCTAGGATTTAACCACCTATGTTACACCGTACCAGAATCTAATGCAAACCAATTGTTGTCTAGTGTCTAATTTCCACAGCTGTAAAGATAAATATTCAAAGGGGTGACACCTGGATTGCACCAATGAGAGGTCAAAATCCCCTTCTCAGGGCTGCTACAATAATTAGATCCAGATTCTTTTTTCCTGTGGTTGAAAGGAGGCTTCAGTCTTTCTATCTTCGTGTTCTGTTGTAAAGCTTCTAACAATTTTTTACCCTAAAAGTATGTTTGATGTTAAAATTCTCAACAATATTCACAAAATATGGCTCCTATGCTGAGCTTAATTGAATCTGGTTATTTATTATGCAACATAAAACATTTATTATATTGGATGTGTTCAAGAACGTCTCCATTTACCATATGTTTTCAAAAGTGCTTTACACAGTGCAAATGGAAAAGATAAATCTGAGGAGTGAAACCACCAAGGGTCAAGTAGTCCAACCTGAATCTTCAGAGCTAACCATGGACTAATCCCTCCTGAGATGCCTTGGATGCCTACAGCTTACATTGGCCGTCGTTTTTCTTTCTTCAAAATTGTTTGTCTCCCTTCTGCATTTTTTGTTTATCTGGTTTTCAGAGTTTGTCAAGTAAAACCACCCAGATTTTGTTCAGTTGCACATGATTTTCCATTTTTCCCCCTCTCCTTGTTTCTTAGTTGTCTGTTAGGAAATGTTATGGTCAGTGCTGTCCTGGCATAGTCCAGCTGTGTAGAAGGCACTATCCAATCACTGTCCATTTATTTTGTTGACAGCATGTGAACAGCAGGAGAACTTGTGTGTGGCATACTGTTGGCTGAAACCAGTGTCTAGGAAGCACAGGAAAATGGTTTTACTGTTGTTTCAGATTCTGCAAAGCTATTTACTGTTCTGTGTAATTTTGCAATTCCTGGCAAGTCACCATAAATATATGGTCTCACTCAGTTATAAATCCAAGACCATAAGTATTAACATTTCTTTAAATACTTGTTTTTCTTGCTTTTCCTTTATCTTTCTTAACACTAACTGAGATGAATTTTTGAGTGAAGGGGAAGGAGGTGGTAACTGTGTTTTGCTCTTTTGCAAGAAGCTGTGCTTATGAAATCATACCAGTTAGATCCTAGAGCTTCCTTTCGATGTCTGGCCTTTATGTTGTCCTATGATGGGTCACAGAATTCAAACTTCTCAGAGTCATTATCTTTTAAGGACATTCTAAACTTTTTCCGATGTATTTGCTCTTAGATGTAAATCAGAAACTCTTCCATATTTATTTAGCAAATCCTTTCTTGTAAACACAAATAATTTGTCTTGTTAATTATATCTGAGCTTATATAAATGAACACATGACCTACTTATTTCAACAGTGCTGGAAAGGACACTGGCTGGACAGGGGAGGAAATCTTATGCAAGGTTTGTCTTCCTTCTCAGATTAAGGCTGGTCAGCTCCTAGTGAAGTAAATAAGAATGGGAAAATGTATACTCCTGAGCAGAATGTAACACTACAGACAATAGAATCCTTCCCAGACATTGGCACATCTGTTTAGATTTGCATAGTTAAATTTGAGGATTACACCTTGCTGAAAGTTTTCCTGTAAGTTTTTATTTATACCTGTATAAACCAGAGTCATTTGGGGTGAAAGATGTTTGCTACAGTAGTGTAGAATTAAAAAAAAATCTTTGCATTTCTGAGATGAATCCTGATGGAAATAAATTCAGGTGATCTTTGTAACTGAAAATGACCCATTTCTCTGACCTGAAGAATCTTTTAGCTGTAGTAGCTACTTCTGGTAAGTTTGATTAATAATGGCTGTTACATCATGGGGAATTTGTGCTTCTTGAAGACCAAAATGTTGGTTCCTGAAGGTTGATTCTTATGTTTCCTAGTGTAATATTAATGAAATGACTGCTCAGTACAACTTCAGTTGAGCTGCTGACCTCATACAGTTATCAGGTGAACTTCAGATGGTGAAATCCATGTTTAATTTGTCCTGTTTATTTCCTAGCCACATGGCAACATTTCATTTACATGGTGACAGTAGTTGACTCACAGCTGCCATGATGGTGTTCTGGCCTCTGCATACTGTGATGAGCCTCTTACAGTTGTTACTCAGAAAATAATTGTGCATCAAGGTAAAAAGGTCAGTTTTGGCTCTATGACCCAAGTGGGAGAGGCATATGGCTTTATGCCATGCTGTACTGCTAAGCAGACATTTAGTCAGCTTTGCCATGAGGTTCCTAATATCAAGAGAGTAGCTTGCTGTAGAAAACATTCATATGTTCAATTTATAGAAAATTTATAGGAAACTTAAAAACTGTATTCAGTAATATACTTGTTCCATAAAACTTACATTGAATCAAGCCAAAACTGAAATATACTGCTGTTTAAAGAGAAACAGGAATAAGTATCCCACACTAGGTTAATTTAATATTACACTCAGATGTTCTGGAATTGAGCGATGGAGCAGATGGGGCAGTGATGACCAAATCCTAATAAAATAAAAAGACAGATGATACATTTTAGCTTATTTATTCTTAAGAGAAATGGCTATGGATATTAGAAAAAGTCCATTTTTACTCTGATTCTTCTAGGAGTTGGGATTATACTCATTCATATGTCATCCCCTCCTCCCTGTAATAACATCTCTGCTTACAGTACTCAAGTATCCACATTAATTTAACTCACTGCTAATAAAAGTAATACTCTGCACTTTCTGATAGGTTTAAGGGATTAGCATAGCTCTAGTCTATAGTAAGATTCTGTGGACTGTGCTTTTCCGGTACCCAGAGGACGAACTTGTTTGGCAACAGGGCAAGATATACATATATATAAAGGCTGCATCAGCTATTAGGAAAGCTTGGTAAATACACCAGTATTTATTGATCAAATAAGTTATTTAAAATGTCTGTAATTATTTTACTTGAAGATGGAATTACCCATACCCGAGGTGTCCCTCACCTTTACACTTCTCAGTTTTATCACTGTGTAGTCTGTAGACGACCAAACATTCTCTTTGTTTCTTAGATTTCCCAGGCTAACAAACTATTGTGATGCAGCCATGTCTGCAGTCCTATCTAATCATGGCATTGGGGGTGAGAATATCAGAACCAAATTAACAAAAAGCCATCATTAGGAAAGCCGCTGGTGTTCAACCATGATTGAAATAAGCCTGGTTTTTAACCATATGCTGGTATTTCAGCATCACCATGCCCATGGCTTGTTCTCTTGCTGAAAGCTACCTTTAAATCAAAAAGCATGGAGACATTTTGTAATGCAAACCATAATAATAATGACTTAAGACAAAACAGCACCCAGGAAAGTTGGATTTCAAGAAAAAAATCCCTACCTGGAAGTAGGGGAAACAAAACAGAAGCTTTTCCATGTAAAGTGACAGTGGAGAATAAAGATCAGAAAATAAAGATAAATCTGGTTTAATGTTCCTCTGGGGAAAGGATGGAAAAGCAAGCAAAATGCTGTTGACATGAATAATGCCTTAAACACTGGAGTAGCCGATGAATGCTTAATTTCTGTGAACTTGAACAGAATGAAATTGTAAAGTATGTTTCTTTCCTAACTTAAACCCCAAGAGTCAAAGGAGGAATAGATGTTCACAGTGCACGGCATTGGTGTGGGGGCTTGGGAACTGTAAAGATGGTCTCATTAGGGACCAAACCTTTTGTGACATGAGATTTCTTGGTAAAGAGCTGCAGCTAGAAAGCAACTGTGGCAGTGAAGAAACCTTCAGCACGTTTCCACCGGGGAAGGTTGGTAATCAGATTGCTGGTTTTTCACTGTGCTCTTAGTTCACTAATGGACTGTGGGACCAGGAACAACCTTATCTGAATAGTGCTGACAAACTGCGAAAATACGTGTTATGCCATTTTGTGTCTGCTTCTTGCTTGGTTAGGGACTGTCAGCAAATAAATCTGTGAATCAAGAAATAATATTACTTGGATCATGTCTGGTTGACAGGCTGAAGTACCACTGATTGCTGTGCAATCTGAAAATCTTTGTGTTGCTCATACATTAAAGTAAAGGTTAAAATATCAGAACATTTCTGAAGGATTGACATTTCAAGAAGGCTAGTTTTGGGTATCTAATATAGATGTGTATACTACTGTTGACTTTTTTCTGTGCCAAAGATTCTCTACCTAGGCAAGCAGAGGCATATGAACTGTGATCAGACACTTAAACACTTCAATTAGGTAGTGCAAATAGGCACCTGGGACATGGTTCTGTGTTTTAATGTCTGTACAGTAGAATAAAGTGACCATCTGTGATGATTTTACTTGAGTTGTTTGTCAAATGGAAAATTCATTTATGCTGAGTATAGACCAATTAAAGCTGAAAAGAGGCAAGATACATTTAGGCACTGGGTAGCCTGTGAATGTTTGTAGCCATACCATAAGACTGCAATACATGGTTACCTAAACTGCAATTTCAGTTTTGCTGAACTGCAATTTCAGTTTTGCTGATAGACCACCTCCCATCCATGTATTTTATCTGCATGAAGTTGTTCAGAGAAAGGATGGAGTAACTTCCATGGACCAACAGAGAGGAGCAGAGGAGAGCTGCAAGAGCTGGTGAAAAGTAAATACTTGTGCTGGAAGGGTTGCTACTTTAAGCATCTTTGTTAACAGCTCTCTTAAAAGACAAGTAGCTATGGAGACACTGCATTGCCTTGTGTTATTACCCCATAAAGACAGGACAGAATTGTATTTGAGTCTTTATTTTGAAGGATATATGTGTATTCTGCTTGAAACAGTTCCTAATTTGAAAGAAATGAGGGTTATGTAGTTCTTCAATAACCCAAATTCTCTTTAAAGAAATAAATTCCTTTTCCTCTTGCTTCTATCCTCATATAAATGAAAAGCTAAGTCATTAGTACACTCTGCTGGTCTTCAATACTTTTTGTACAAAGTTATGGGGAAAGTAATCAATAAACATTTTTGTTTCTTTTAGTCTGTTGGCTGTAGTGTGATTGCAGTGAAACTGAGAGCAGAGATATGTCTTTAATGCTGCTTTTTTTCCCAATCGAGCTTATGAGCCAATGCACATTGTTTACTCAAGGGGCCATATGCAGCTAATATTTATGGAAATAAAGGATGAAAATATTCATATCTGGTAACATTTAGCTAAACTTGTTTTGCCTATCTAAGTAGGGCAGGTAAACACATCCCTGTTATACAGAAAATTACTTGTTTGAAGGATTTCATTATTTTCCCTATTCTTTTCTGCATGTCTTGAACTAAAAAAAATAAATCCATAAAAAGAATACATTAACCTAATATAGGTGCATTGAATATCTGCTGCTACTTTCTGCACTGTATAATTCTCATCTGATTTACTTCAAAACATTGTGATCCCAGCTGTAGAACAGCAACAAATGCAAGCTAAAAATACTTAGAATTACTGAGTAAAAAAGCTGTCTCTTTTTAATAGCTTAAAATCGGCTAGGACCAGATGGTGTAGCAGGAGAGGAATTGATAGTTTCTAAATTCACCTTTTCAAAAGTGATTCTGCAAAGGCCAGAGCTATAGGTAAGATTCAGAAGTTCAGGCAAGCAGGGACCAGAAAAGCTCAGTCACCACATAGAGCAGTAAATAATGTGTGACTTTGGGATGTGGAATCCTAAAGAGTTCCTCCTGCCATGAGCACCATCCAAAAAGGAAAAGGTGAATATGTTGTGCTAGGGGACTTCCTGCATGTGGGCTAAAAAACAAGTGCTATTTCTGGAAGGAATGACCAAATATTTGCAGATTCAATGGTGACACTTTTTCAGGCTTGGTGTCAATAAATAGTGAGGATGTTCTGAAGGAGCTACTTTGTAATAAAAAGTTTGGACTGGATGATCAGAAAGATTTACTTGAATTTAGAAGGAAAAATGTGTAAGGGAAAGTCTCTAAAGTACTAGATTTCCAGTGGACAGGCACTGGTAAATTAATGAAAACAATGAAGTCTGTTGGAGCTGAAAGTGGAGGAAACAGAAAAAATTTGTCACAAAATCTGTCTGAACCTCGTGTCCCAAAATCATATGAAGGTGGGCTGAGCTCCCACTGGAGCTATGACCCCCTTTAGACTTTCCTGCTTAATGACATTCCATGCTCTCTTCCCTCTAATGTGTTTTTTGTAGGTAAGGCAAATACTTTTTAAAAGCCTTAATAGAGCAAGCCAAATGTATGCAAGGAAAATTGAGAATAAAGCAGAAAAAGCCCCAGAGCAAATGGCTGAAAAGACAACTGTGTCTTAAAGGTAAAGTTATAAACAAACCAGGAGAAGGTGAGCTTCATCCTCTTCACAGAGGACCTCTAGAAAAGCCTTTCTTTGCCTCTTTGCTGCTTCACTGTGCTTTTTAGACAACACGACTGTCCAGTAAGATGCCTTTCTTTCCCTCCTGCTGCTCTCCTTTGTGCCTGGCTGCAAGCTCCCATCACTTCTCCCAGGCCAGCACCAGCATGGATTGATCTGGTTAGCCCATCAGTAATAGTAAGAGTTAATTTGCAGCTGAATTCTTTCTCTGCCATTGCTCACCCTGAAGCCATCAAATGCCCATGGGGATGAGGAGAGGAAACCTGGGCCCAAGTGAAGGGGTGTCTCTTCAAAAGGAGCCATGTGCTAATGATGGTGAAAAGTGTTCATTGACCCATCCTTTAGGGTTTTTCAACTGCTCTGTAGGTGTGTTCCCTCAAAGGGTGACAAGAAAATAGCCTCTCTGCCAAGCTAACTGGGGAGATAACAAGTTTGAGATGTGCAGCTCCACTTGTTCTACCCTGGCACAATTATTCCACATCTGATCCAGGCTCTTCAGAGTGAAGTTATTCACTTGCAAATGACTGTACTAACAGAAAGGAACAAAATTAAGTTTAGCTGAGTAATGAGAAGGGTGGAGAGAATCCTGCCTGTAACTCCACGGAAGACAGTCTTTTTTGCCTTTATCAGATGGATGACTGAAATGCATGCTAATCTATCAGAAGGGTAGGAAATAGGTAAATGGTTTTAAGACCTCATTTGGTTAATGAATTAAAATGCAGGGGAAAAATCTAATCCATGTAGATATGCCCACTTGGTCATTTTTCATTGCAAGAACTCCTAACAACCATGCCAAAAAGGCTTTAGGTTATTCACTAATAGCCATAGGCAAATGAAATTAGCATACTGGTGAATAAATTAATCCTAGTCCAGAAGGAAACTTCTGTATCCATATGAAGTGCTGAAGTACAGTGAAGAAGTGTTACGTTGATTTCACCCCCCCCACACTCCAGGGTGTGAGTAATACACCAGAAATAAAATGGCTGTATAGAATGAATGTTAGGTGACACCTTAGGCTGAGAAATGGGAGCCTGGCAGGAGGATATTGGGTTGGAAGATGCTCAACAACATTCCTTTCACTGTGCTCAGCAAATGTTTGGATTTAACACGTAAGAAAAGTACATTACAGTAGCAAAAATTCCCCCCTCAAACCCAACACAAAAATGCATTTCACCTTAGAGTGTAGAAACCAGGGAATGGAGAGAATTCCAGAAGATGCCTGTTTCTTCATGTGTTTCCTGTTGGTAGCATTTGAGACCTGGTTTTCCGCTGTAGATTAAAAGTTACTTCCAATGTTTGAGGGGGGTTTTGGGCAAGGAATGACTCTTGTTAAAGTTGGTTTTACTTGGATTTCTGAGAAGTGGTCCCAAAAAGAGTATGTTGTGTAATATCACTGTAGTTTCCTATCATAATGCCCGAATTGTAGTGAGGGTAAAAAAGATGGTGACATGCCTCGCTGACAGGTCTGATGTAACACTTTGTCTAATAAGTAAAAGATGAGGAAGAGGGGAAGAAGAGGGATAAAGCAATGAAATGATGCAGTTAGCCTTTGAAAGTACCTCTTGAAGACAGTATTATTCAGAAATTATTCTCTTCTTATAAACATTTGTTGACTTATGTATTTTTTTATTTTTTTTAGGGAAAAAAGATGACCACAACCTTTCTGTTGGGAAACTTTAGACGTTTGCTTGCAAACAAGTGACGTGAAATAAGGTAACATGTTTGACTGTCCAAGCCTGGTATTCCCTTGACTTCAAAGACACTTCTTGTTACTCATTAGCCCCAGTCCTTGCTGGCACATAAGTTGCAGGGGAAAACATTAAAAGGAACAGATGTAACAGACAGGTATCCTCTTTTTACTAGATACTGGTCCAAGAGGATGGATAAAGCCTCTCTAATGGGCTTCTTGTTTCCTTCTTAATTGGCAGAACTATGCATTTGACTGTTAACTTTTTTATTTCACTATTTAAAAGATAGAGAGTACCAGCCAAAGACTATTAGATTGGATTCACTATGGTACAATTTTATATATAACAATTTTTTGTCTAGTGTCTCGGCTTGCTGGAGCTACCAGATATCCATAAATATACTGCTACATTCACTTAATATACCATGAAAAATAGCTTTGCTATTGCACTAAAGAGCTTGGTACAAAAAGGGATGGTGTAGCACTTGTGGTGTGGGGGAAATTGTCTACAGTGTATGGGGCCTTGAGAAAATTTGTCCCAGCATTTTCATATGAGGACTGAGATAATAGAACATTGGCACTTACCTTAGCCCCACAGTGTATTTTTACTGGTCTTCCTCCCTCCTCATCACCCCCTGAAATCACTTCTAATTGGGGATATCTTGAATTTTCATTTTGCTGGGCATGTGGTGACAGCTCAGCTGGAAAAATAAACATTCCCTGTGCAGCATAGTCCATCACTGTAAGCCACTCAGCACTGTTGTTGCAGTGATATAAATGGATCTCCATGCAATGAGATAGTGATTAATAGCAGGTAGATCACAGTGCGCAAAGACATGGTACTGTATTCTTCACCCCCCCCCCAGCAGTTGTCATTTAATGCACTCTATCAGGAGCAGTTTTATATAATGGACATGGGAAGATCCATAAAAGTAACATCTGAGACTGCAGTAGGGCAAGTATTGATTTATTTGTTACAATAAAATTTTTGTCATTACTATGCAATTGCTCTATCTCTGGGAGAATTGATATATGTTGTTGGAAGCTACAACCCACTGTGCAAAACTTCTCTCTTTTTTCCCTCTTCCATAATTCCCTGTAACTCTTCTAAAGAATCATTATTCCTTATTACATAGGCCTGGCATGCCACCTATTTAGATAAATGCCTGAACGAGTGTGCAGTAAATATTCACAGCAGCTCATGTTTCAACTATATATGCCACTAATTAGATAATTTAGTGGCTCACATAAATAAACACAAAAATAGAAGCAGACTTTAAAAAACAGTGGAGTAAAATGTATTGTCACCGTCATTCTGTGGACCGAGATACCAACTTTTAGTCTGTATCAAGTGGCTCTAATATACCTTAGATATGAGAAAGAAGGAAAAAATCATGAGAGTAGAAAGAAAACCCTAGCTTACACTCAGTTCCCCAGGTAGAATCACAAATGATCAGGATATAGTCAAAATATTGACTCCTCTACATCAGATTTATTTAACCATATGTTTTTAGCACCTTTCTTGCCAAAAGCTCAGGGAATGTGCCAAGTTGAGTGTACCCAGGATTTCAATATCTAGAGTCCTTTGTCTATAAATCTCAAAGTGCTTGTCAAGGCAAAGGAGCACTATTGTCTGTCATTTGACAGAGGAAAAAAATAGCATGTGGCTCGCCCAAGGTCGTGGCAGAAAGCTCCCATGCAAAGAAGCTGCTAGGTTTTTCTGTGCGTATTTGACTTTCGAGGTAGATAATGCAGTACTTAAAAATGCTGTCAGGAGTCATGGCCTCACTATGATGGGGACTCCCACATGCTAACTCGACTGATGTAAAATTGGTGCAAGAAACACAGCAAATGCTTTTTCCATATCAGAGACCTTTTCTGTGGAACCCTGACCTATTGACAGGTTTACAGTTTTCATTATGATTTCCTTGAAATTTCATTTTATCAGCCCTGGGGAATCTTTAGATTAGATTCTCCTTAGATTAAGCCCATAGATCCTGAAACTGTTAAGCCATTGAATTAAGCAGGATGGAGACAATAGATGGAAGTTTTGGCTGGAATATAAGCAGGAACCATCAGTTCAACAGTGACAGTACCTGTGTGAAGGCACCTGAGACTCTCAGGTTGGCCCAATTCAGTCTTGTTCCTTATTTGATTGCTTCTGATATGGCAAATATATTATTATTCATACACTAGCTGTCACTTTCATTGTATTCCTGATCCTTGTAAGGTCCATGTTTTCTCTTACAAATTTTTGGAAGCGAGTGTTGGGCAGGAAGGAATGGTGGGATTTACAAACTGGTTTACTTCCAATCTCACTTACCTCAGTGATTGGCAGCAAGCATCCTAATTTGCTGTTTTCTTCTTGATTTTAGTTTTTTATAAAAATAGCTAGCAATTTTGTTGGTCCTAGAGTGCTTTCTGGCTAGACTAGATTTCCTTGTTTTCTTTCCTCAAAACTTACCCAGCACTCTAAAAAGAGCATATGATGTTTTTTCCCAAAGACCTCACTTCAAAAGTTAGGTGTGTGGTTGGCATCTGGGCCAGTGGCTGCAACATTTCATGACAGATAGATTATCTGATTAACAGTGATGCAGTTCACTCCCTGTTAACAAGACAAAAATCATCTGCTCTAACATATTTTACAAATCTCCAAGTTCCTCTTTCAGGTAACCCCATTATTCAGTGCAGAGAGTTCAGGTGCTGTGGTCTCAGTCTGATACTCACTGAATATTTTGATGGTAAAAGCAGTATTCAGCCTTCAAATATCTGAAAGGGGCCTACAAGGACACCTGAAAGGGACTTTCCATCAGGGATTGCAGTGATAGGAAAAGGGGTGATGGGTTCAAACTTAAACGGGAAGTTCAGGTCAGATATAAGGAAGAAGTTCTTTACTGTGACGGTGGTGAGGCGCTGGAACAGGTTGCCAAAAGAACTGGTAAATGCTCCATCCATGGCATTGTTCAAGGCTGGGTTGGACAGAACCTTGTGTGACATGGTCTAGTGTGAGGCATCCTTGCCCATGGTAAGGGGGTTGGAACTTGTTTATCTTAAGGCCCTTTCCAATCCAAACCATTCTATGATTCTGTGACTCACAGAGCTCAGTTTAAGCAGTGGGATGAGGAGGACATTTACCCTGTGGTCAGTGGACACAGGGATGAGCTTGCCTGGGAGTTGGCTGAGAGCATGGGAGTTAGACTGGAAGACGCCTGGGTGGAGGGTGTCTATAATATAGCTGGTAAGAGATGCAGAGTTGGCTGTGGTGCTGTGTGAGCAGATCTTGCCATGTGCTGTTCTCTGCTAAGACCGTTGCTGTTCTTGGAAGATCCTTGCATTGAGCTAGTAAAAATGGGGTACTTTAAGGACAGTGTTCCAGGCTTGACTCTGTCTTTTATCATCTTAAGGGTTTTAAGGTGGTTTCAACATTGATTTTCATGTCTGAGTTTTTCCATGCTGGATTTCCATTATTGCTCTGATAACACAAACTACAAATATTTGTGGTTACCAATCAGCTGATGGAAATATGAGGATTGTGTGACTTGGTAGTCAGTTCTATCTGAGGCTATTCAGTAACAGCTAAGGTTAGTATAAAACAACAGCCAAATGAATGTTCAATGGAGGTCAATAAACTGCAAATGCTATCTCTTCTAGATTATTCTATTTCCAACATCAAGCTGTTTGGAATGAATTTTTCCTCACATCTTCCACAAAAAGTCTTGCTACCACTTCATTGTCAACTGATCAAAACTGAATCACTTAATAGTCTATAATGTTCATTCTTGTGCTGCTTGACATAAAACCACAAAAATATGTAATAAATAAAAGATACTATTTTGGCTTTAATTCTCATCATCCAAGGAATATGCTGCTTTTCAGTAGTGAGATAATTTCCAGCTATTCAGAGCTAAGCAGAAATATCATACCACATCACTAAACATCCGTGGTTTATATAAAAATATAGATTTCCTTTAAGTGCTTTACTTAAGTCTTTGGTAAGTTGTATTTACGTTATTATTGTTTATGTTCCGAGAAGTCAGTAGAAGAACAGCATTGTTGCAGTTTATGTGGTTTCATGATTCACACTTGATGAGGTCGCTATCAAATGAGGGAAGAGAAACCACTGACAAGTTTATAGCCATGCTGTATTGTAGGACACATAGCAAGAACACAATAGTGCTGACAGGTCACTGTGGTTTCAGAATCAGTATTTTATTTCCCAAACATGTTTTTGGTTTGATCTGCTAAGGTCGGCCCACCCAGAAAGGCATCATTCGTACCTGAAGTTTGATTTTGCCATGCCTTGAATATCTTCATCTGGTTGAACATCACCACATCACAGCTAATAACACTTGGGATTTGCAAGATTCAGCATTTTGAGAGACTTCAGTTGAATCCTCAGTAGAGTTCAACCAATCCTAAATTACAGTGCAAATGGAAGAAAAGGGGACCGTAAGAAGTAGTGATGGTGAATGGTGCGAGAGGCCAGTGTTTGATTCTTATGATGATGTAATTGGGCAGATCCAGATTCCCAAGGCTTTGACTCTGACCTTCCTGATGTAGATTTTTTTAGATGGAGGTTTACTGCATTGTCACATTCTGTCTGCTTTGTCCAAATTTCAAGAAAGTACTTAGGAATCTCAAAGGGGGACAAACAAAAGCAATGCAGTGGACGTGGTCAGAACAGGCAGATGACACTGACACAGCAGCAATCCTTATGTGCACCAACTTCTTTTGGATTAAAATTGTTTTTGTCAAATTGAAATACTTTTATTTACGGTACCTGTCTGTTAAAGGTAACTTTGACTGGGGAAAAGGACTGTGACCCTGTTTAAGGCATCAGTTTGGATATCTGGGTCCTATTTTGGGGTTTATGTTGACCTGTGTGTCAATGTTAGATAAGAGTTGTGTGTTTGTTTCTCTATCTGCTGAAAGTCAATATGAACCAACTGTGCTGGTGGATGAAGGATGTAGTAGATGATGATTTTCATGGATATGGCTACAGTAGATTTCTTATGGTGAATCTTTCATTTATCTTCTTGTTAAGCATAATCTGCTGATGTTTCCCACCCTTTTTTGATGTCTTGATTTGGAAGTGCTGGGCTAGAGAGGAAACTTGCAGCGTGTCTGGTTGTATGTGTATGCTCCGCAGAATATGCTGGTTTGTATCCTTTCACAAACTCACTTGTGAGATTTTTTAGCCTTTAGCCTTTGAAGGGGTCTCTGGCACTCAAATCTTACGCTGGAAAACTCCATTCAGATTAGGCTGTAAATTCTCATTCAGATACAAGTGCTGTTCTGAGTGTCTCTCGGGAGGATGGGGATAGTTTCTTTAAAATTCTTCTAAAAAGTTATGTAGGTGTTTTTGTGACATTTCACAAGGCTGATAACCAAAGCAAAGGTACCAGGAACTTTCTATTCACATGAAACCCATGGTGCCCTGAAGTTTTTCTACCAGCTTTACTGAGGTTTGGATCAAACTACATTAGAAATCCTCAGCAGTTCAGAGAAAAGCATGCAGAACTGCTGATAGATGGAGCTGCGGCTTGTTTCTGAACCAGTAAACTATCAGGAAAATCCATTGCAGGAAGAATATCCCTTTATCCTTGCTTCCATGAACTAGAAAAGATAAGAAATTAGTATTGGGATGACTTAAGAAAAGCAGGGCTCAATCATACAGTGCTCCACTTTTGTCTGTCCAGCTCTAGGCTTTTAGATAACACACACCAACAGGGGAGACAAGGTGGTTGTGAAATACTAGCCAGAGGTTAGGCTTACACTGAGCTGTGAGAAGGGGAAGAAGAGCATTTGCTTGTCTGGCTTATGTTGTAACATTTGAGAGAGACAGTCAGGGTCATTCCACCCTCTTTTGCTAGACCAAAAACTGAACGGATGTGAAAGCAAGCCAGTTCTTGGAAACATCTTCCTTTTGGCTTTTTCCAACAAGATTCTTCAATGTGTTTATTATTGTTGGGATGCTTTGGGATCACTGGGTATGGAGTTTTATCTTAGTCTGAGTTCGCAGGTCTTGGACTTTGCTCTTCAAAGCTGGTGTCGGAAGCACTGTGCAGAGCTGAAGTGAGCCATGATCATTTCAATATCTTCCAGCTTTCCTATTTGATATCTCCCTCTTGTTTTTGAGTGGGTTTTTTTTTCCTTTACTCCATATAGAGTAAAACTTAAATACATATTTTTGTAAGAGATCACTGTCTAAATTTTCCTTAAGTTAAACCATATGTTTTGTTGGAAACTTTAGATGTTTATCTGTTTTTCTGAGTTTTTTCTTTCCCTTTTATACTTTTACCCTCTCCTTAGGGAGCAACAAAACAAAACACCAATGTCTCTTCCAGACAATGTTAGAAGAAGCCGAGATAAAGCAGGGTTATATTTGCTCTTCAGAAAAGTTTAAGTCTCTTGCTTGCAAAGCACTCGTTGCAGTTGAAGAGCACATCAGCTCCATGGGAACCCCTGCAGTGAAGCTCCTCTTTCTTGCCCTTCTAGGGAATGTGGACAAACGCTATGTAGACAGAAATATTTTCTACCTGTAAAAGGATTAGAGCTCTTAAAATCTGCTTTACCAAATGCTTGCTTTTCTGCCACTGAAAACGAAAGGCCCTATTCATGTTATTGGTAGCTGTGAACTTGGCACCTTCCAAGAGTACTATATAACTTCTATTTTTAATATCCAGATGCATTATTAGAACAAAGAGGAATATATAGTATGAAACAGACCAAAGATAGAGCAACAGATTATATTTTCAGATTTAATTTCTCATTTCCAGGCACAAAATATCTGGGAGTTGTCATGAGCGTCATCTGCATAGCTGGAGGAAAGTGACAGGTATTTACTAGGGGAAAGCATCTCTCCTACCCAAAGGGTATTTATGAATTGGAAATGAAATCTACTCTCTGTCAGGAGGAAGTCAGCAATTGTAAACCACTCCGATCTCGGCCTGTTTCCTGTCATCTGAAGTTTCTTATGCTCTAAAAGCATCACTGCAGTCCTATGCATTTTTTTTTTTCAGCCTAAGACTCGTTCATGAATCCTAAACCATTGTAGGTGATAAATGTAAAAAAAATGTCTGCATAATTGAGTGACTGTTTAATTTTTCTTCTCATGTTTCAAGATTAAACAACCCTCCTTCTCCACCAATACAAGCGCCATATCCTTGCCTTCTAAGAAAAATGTTACTTCATGAAAACTCATTTTTGTCAGCTATGTATCCACTCAGCCAGTGGGTAAGCTCTGTCTGTGCAGCTCTTATAAGCAGGTACCTGTGGATTTCCAGAAAAAAACAGCCAGAACACAACAGTGACAGTATCATGACAATACAGAACAAGACCTAAATTTAGACCCTGGTTAAACAAGTGATACTCATCTTAATGGCATGGTTTGTGTTGGGTTAGAATATTTAAAGTTCACATATGAGAAACATATAGCTTGCTAGTGGTATAGCTCTGGGGAGTGTTAGGGAGCATATTAATGTAAGTAGCTCAGGACTTAATCCAGGGAGGTAACTTAAAAGGCGTTGGGAACAGAGTAAGCAGGAACCTAGCACTGCAGGAGAAAATGAAGGAACAGCTGGAGAACAGGGCCAGCCTCATATTTATTGTGCACGGTGGGGAGCGACATCAGGAATAAGTCAGGCAATAGTCTCGTGTTCAGCCTGTGGGAAGTATTTCCTACTCCTGAAACCTGTGTTGTGATTGTCACTGAAAGGGTGGTTCTTGCACGACTAATAATCCCGTGGTTTGAGTGGCAGAGACTCACTCTTCTTTGGAACTTAGAAAAAGAGTGAAACTGAACTGCAGAAAAGAAACGGTTTGGGGAAGGAGGGGGGATAAATTAGTCTCACTTCAGTGAAGCAAGTTATGCTACAGAGATTTACACTATCTGAGGAATGGGCTTGTTTAGGGATAAAATTATGGGAGCATTATCATTCTGCCTTAAACTGCTGTAAAAGGAAGATTTTGTTTATTGGAGATTTATGGTGGCAAAGAGGAGTGTTTATGTGAACAGCAGAAAGCAAAAATGCATTTTGTAATATCTTGACCATGTGTGCGTGCTAGGCTTAGCCTAATTTACCTGTGCTGAATTTTAATTTCAGTCTATTCCTCCTCCAAATATCTGTCTTATTCTTCCTCATTTCTGCTTGTTACTGTGTTAATAATGTTGTGATGAATAGCGAGCAATGCCTTTTTAACTTGTCTGTCTGCAAAAGACCATGTCCAAAAGAACAGTGCAAGTGGTGTGTAGAGCATAAAAACACTGTGGAGACTGATGAGCTGTATGTACACCAACGCAGAAAGGTACATGTATTAAGAGGAAAAAGGAAGTAGTGCAGAAAGTTTTGAACTTTGGTCAGTGATGAGAACTGATCCATTATGCTTTTTGAAGCTCTTTGCATCTGTATCTTCTTTGATTTGCTGTAATGAGTAATGCGCTTTTAACAGGTTATTTCATCTCCCAGGGACAGTCTGGCCTTTCTCACCTCTTCTTATTATAGATGCAAGTAGCCATAGGGGAGACAAATTATGTTTTCCCCTTCCTCAAACAGCATGTGGAAGGATGGAGCCTGACAGACTGGAAGAAGTGCTGCAAAGGTAATTCACTGACCCTCTGTGCAGCTGTCAAGGGTTTAATCTCGGCTGCATGACTGTGGATGCTGCGCCTTGCATGAGCTGGGAAGAGGAGGGTGGCTGAAGGCTTCACCAGTCCCTGCAGGGTGAAGTGTGGCAGTGTTACCTAACTTTCAATGTACTAGATTAAACTTGACCCATAGGTACTTTGCTGAAATGTATACACATTTATTACTAAATCTTATGTATAGTTTATGCCTCTTTTCCCCTTCATTTAAATGTCTTGATGAATATTTATTACATCCAATTAAATTTCAGTAACATATTTGATTGTCTGAAATAAAATCTTTATTATTTACATATTCGTTGTTATTTACATATTGTTATTTACATATGCAGCTTTATTATTAACGCACACATGTGACTTTTAAAGTAATGACAAACTTTGACTAGAAAGGTGCATAAATGCAAGTGTTTACACTGCTAATATCTGCTGGAGAAAATATAGAAGAGAAGCTTATGTCTATAAACGGGCATGTTCAGGAAAATAGATATTTCTGATGTCCTACTGCTATTCTTTTTTTCCTCATGATGAATTTAAAATATAGAAGGTTGGCATGTGGAAAAAAAATGTGAATTTATGCATCTGATCTGGATCTATGTGATGAATATCTAAGAAGCAAGCAATTTGTTAGGAGTTTTCTGACTAAAGTTCCTATGGCACATGGCTTGTAGGGAACAGTGATTTACAATTCCCTGTGAAAGCTTTTGTGGGCTGAAAAGCTAATAGTTGATGTTGCTATTTAAGTGCTAAGAGAATGTTTTCAGTCCTCAAAGGTTAGGATCAAATAAAAAATTGTGTTCTCTGGGACACATGAGAGAGGTTATATCCTGAACTGATGTATCCCTGTTATTTATCTGTTTGAATTCATTGAAAAGTAAATGTTTTCACTAGGGAAATATTTTATTTTAGTATGAAGAGCCATTGAACACATACGTCTGCCTTGGAACAAAATTAGCTGTGATATTAAACTCATGTTCAAAGCTATATTGGCAAACATTCATGTGGAGTCCAAACACACTCATTACTCTTATTTGATTCTACAAAGCTGACATAGGTTTTCCACATTAATACCCACACAGCTACCTGGTCAATGAGAGATGGATTTAATGCCTTAGAGGTGTGGCAATTCCTTGAGGACTTTTGGAACCTGTCTTAAGTACAGTTTATGAATTCTGGTGGAAGTTACGAAGTTGTTATGAAAAATGATAGCGTTTGGATTGCTGCAGATAGTGAATTCGTTTGCTCTCAAGGTCTGTAATGTACTCCAGTATGACCATAGAGAGCCACTCGTCTTAATGCCTGGGTTCTGAATGATGGCGAGTCAGGAGAATGGATTTTCTCCTGTAGCATCAGGAGGGAGAAATAAGGCCTTTGGTAATTTCTGGGACAGAAGCAAGGGGATGAAACATTAATTGAAAAAGAAGTCATGGAGGAACAAGAAACACAGAAATAGCTCTGAGGAAGGAAAAGATCTTTTAAGAGAAAAACCCAACCTGATGGCAGGACACAGAGTACGCAAGGGATAGTTGGCAAGTAGGGCTGAAAAACTATTTCTGAAAAGAAGCCATGAGACAGCAGAAAAAAAATCCTCATCAGCTAACGAGCTCAGATTTCTGTCCAAGGAATTCTGCAAAGTGCTGAGGGACCCAAGAGAAGGAAGTAAATATAAGCATTATTGGTTTTGTTTATGTATCTGTTGACTTCATGATAAGTGACAGGGATATTTTGTACTTGGACACATATGCAGATATGTGAAGGATCCTTATGTTTACAGTTTGCAACTTCTAATAGTAAAATTCTCTGGCTGGAAAGGATCTTCCTGATTTCTAACCACCCGCAGATGACACTTTGCTTGCTCTCCTAGCAGTAAGTTTTTGTTCTTTTTTTCACTGTTAAATATGACCACTTTTTGCCTGTGTGTTTACTTTTCTGTCACCATTGAGGAACTCTTAACCAGAGGACAGAGCAATGGAGCATGATCGGGGTTTGCTTTGCTGAGAGCCCCTCAGAGCAAATTCTTTTTGACAATTGCAACTCTGGTCTGAATTGTGCCTTTACCATCTGAAAGAGAAGAGATTCCCCATGCTTCAGAGATATTTGGGTTTTGTTTCTCTTATCTGTCCATTTAACTAAGACTGTGTAGATTTATATTGTATGGGTGTGAACTTCCCCATATTCAAAACCTCTGGAGAAGTGGAAGAGAAAGGGATGAGGAGAGGAGGCAGATGGAGTGTTTGCTGTACCTTAGGTCCTGTTCCAGCTCTTCTGTTACAGCATAGCATCTTCCCAAAATATTTTAAATGAAGAAGCTACCGTTTTCCTGGGGTAAACAGTGTGTAGAACTGCTGCCTTTCTCTTTGCTTCTGCTCAGTCAGTTCCTACTTTGCTCCTTAGCCTTATGGTCCAGATGGCAATTTTCAGACTGAATTTATATTCTATAAAGTAGAATACTTTACCAGCATAGGGTGTAAAACATAATTCCTGCCACTTCATTTCTTTTCAGCAGCAGTATAGTGGAAAGCAGAGCTGAACACACAATGCAGAGTCACTTCTTCCTGTCTCTGCAAGATACTGCTTTAAAATTAGGTGAGATGCATTAATTTGAGAAAGCCAGGAGCTTGAGACAGAGAAGGTAGAAGAAGAGATGCTACTTGCTCTCTTAGAGAGTTATTTACTGACCAGCTATTTTCATCTTTTGTATTACTGAGAAATTAATATGTTGTATTTGCCTTCTGTATACAGCCCTCAACAAGTATCTCTTTGTCAGCCTTACAAAGGGCAATAAACTGTGTTGCAAACAAGCCTCAGTAACTGCCGGACATTATGACTAATTGTAATGCAGCATATATCCTTGAGGACTATAAACCTATATTAAAAGACAATGGTTGAGAGAAAAGCTATTGAATTGAGATAGTACTCATGTAACCCCATGGGGGCTCAACAGACAACAAGGAGGCCATTGATACAAGCTCTAATACAAAAAGCCACATAGACAGAGAGTCATCCAAACCAGTATGGTGTGTGGATGACCACATAGTTCAGTTTAATGCTGCTTTTGTTTTGTTCTCACTTGGAGGCAGACAACACACACAGACAACATCAGAATAAGTTCTGCTGCAGAGGGAACAAACGGGAAAATTAATGGAGCAGTGCCCCTCTCACCTTCTCATCTTGTGTACTAACACGTCTGAAATCTGTCACAGTCCCAGGGTGAATTCTGAAATGCAAGTGAAAGAAAGCAGGTTGACTCTTATTTTTTGTTTTCTTAAAAGACTGAGCAATGTTGAAGTTTCTTTTGCTATTTCTTTCCCTGTCTCTTTGGGGTTTTTCCTCATGTCTTAAATGAGTTCAGGTCTGATACTATAACTGATCTTCTGAATCCACCAGCTGAGTTTTCAGCAAGAGCGCTAAAATGTAAGCAGTCAACATTTAAAATGCTTTCTCACTGAAGGCAGAATTGGAATCAATTTCAGGTTGAGAAACCTTGGTCTTGGGTGGTTATATCTTGGGTCGGATGCATCTTTGTACCCCAATATGGTGTTAGCTGCTGAATAAGTTGCACTAAAAATTGCTTCCATCTCTGGAGTTATATATTTTTTTTCTCTTTTGTATGCCTATAATTGAGTTATTACATGTGTGTCTGTATGCACAAAACCAATTTTTTCCACAGACATAAAGCTGATTCTTAGTTGAGTTTATCTCTGCCTCTGTTCCAATATAAAGAATAAAGCACATTCCTGTAACTTTAAATAACCAAGCCTCTAGTTACAGCCTACTTGATATAGTACTTAATAATAAACTCTACACAGTAGAATCCCAATCTATTGCTTTGCTAGCTTTTCCAGGCAAGCCAAGGAAAGACTCGTGAACATTTGACCTTAAGCAGGAAAAGAACAAGGAACTACCTTCCTTTCATCTTCTGGCTTTTTAATTGTGAATAATGCCTTTGCTAAATATTTAGTTTATTTTGTTTTCATAGAATCACAAAATAGTTAGGGTTGGAAAGGACCTTGAGATCGTCTAGTTCCAACTCCCCTGCCATGGGCAGGGACACCTCACACTAAACCATGTCACCCGAGGCCTCATCCAACCTGGCCTTGAACACCGCCAAGGATGGAGCATTCACAGCCTCCCTGGGCAACCCATTCCAGTGCCTCACCACCCTCACAGTAAAGGATTTCTTCCTTAGATCCAATCTAAACTTCCCCTGTTTCAGTTTGAACCCGTTACCCCTTGTCCTGTCACTACAGTCCCTGATGAAGAGTCCCTCCCCAGCATCCTTGTAGGCCCCCTTCAGACACTGGAAGGCTGCTCTGAGGTCTCCACGCAGCCTTCTCTTCTCCAGGCTGAACGGCCCCAACTTTCTCAGCCTGTCTCCATACAGGAGGTGCTCCAGTCCCCTGATCATCCTCGTGGCCTCCTCTGGACTTGTTCCAACAGTTCCATGTCCTTTTTATGTTGAGGACACCAGAACTGCACACAATGCTCCAAGTGAGGTCTCACGAGAGCAGAGTAGAGGGGCAGGATCCCCTCCTTTGACCTGCTGGTCACGCTCCTCTTGATGCAGCCCAGGATATGGTTGCTTTCTGGGCTGCGAGCGCACACTGAAGCCGGCTCATGTTCATTTTCTCATCGACCAACACCCCCAAGTCCTTCTCTGCAGGGCTGCTCTGAATCTCTTCTCTGCCCAACCTGTAGCTGTGCCTGGGGTTGCTCCGACCCAGGTGTAGGACCTTGCACTTGGCATGGTTAAACTTCATCAGGTTGGCATCAGCCCACCTCACAAGCGTGTCGAGGTCCCTCTGGATGGCATCCCTTCCCCCCAGCGTATCAACCGAACCACACAGCTTGGTGTCATTGGCAAACTTGCTGAGGGCACACTCAATCCCACTGTCCATGTCACCGACAAAGATGTTGAACAAGATCGGTCCCAACACCGATCCCTGAGGGACAGCACCCGTTACTGGTCTCCAGCCAGACATCGAGCCATTGACCACAACTCTTTGCGTGCGGCAAAGGTCTCATCTCTGAATCACTCAGAAATCCTTTTAAATTCCATGTAATCTTCTGTTTTCCAAAGCCACCACCTAAGCCTGTCCTTGGGATGTATGTTTTCTCTCTTTGTGTGCTATATATACTTTTCCCAACCTCAATGGCTGATGAAGTTTGATTGCATGCATGGTTGGAGACCTGTGTTTTGCTTAAATATTTACCACTTCTCCAGTAAGTCTCCTACCTCTGAACTCTGTTTATGGATAAACGTGCCAGTGGCATCTTCTATAGCTTCATTTAGAAATAGAGACTTAGTTGCACTGAGAATGAAATACCACTTCTGCTAAATGGGACCCATTAAAATCAATATGGTTGTATCTACAGTAGTACGTGAAGCATGCTGAGACTAGTGGTATCTGTTTTTAAAACATCCTGTGCAGAACCCACTGCACTGAAAACCATTTTCAAAAGTTTAATTTTATTTTTATTTGATTTCAGACATTGAGGATTGTTCTCATTGTTGGTGACCTATACCTAACTGCTATCTGCTAATGCATTTCAAGCAGGTGAGATACAGATGTGCGCCTTTACTCTGGTAGTACTGCTATTTTGGATTTTGCCCCCAAAAGGGAGCTCACAGTGAGGAATTGACTGTGATAGAAATGAAACACTGCACGTGTCATTTACAAATCCACCAGTAACTAGTTTTCAGCCTGTCATGCACTCGTGCTCCAGAGCATTGGTGGAACAGACAAGAGTTCAGCAGCTTGTAGTGCCTGTTCAGGAGCATTTTCTCCCATGGCCTGTGTGCAAAAGAAAACAACCACCTTTTAGTGTTTGTTTCTGGGTTTTTTTTGAGAACAGACAGTTTCAGACAAAGCTCGATGATGAGATTCAAGAGGTTTAGAGCAGGGTGCATGGCAGGGCTGTATAATTGTTCCCTGGGTGGATTATCTCAACTGAGCCATATCCAAAATGCTGCTCAGTGTAACAGGTCAGACAGAGCTGCAGCCCTGTGGCTTGCGTGTGCTCTGCTGCCTGCCTATCTCCCCTCTGGCCTGAGCAAGGCAGCCATGCCTGTCCAGCCTTCCTCCTTTTCCTCCTCCTCACCTCGTCTCTGTTCCTGGCCATTATAGGGTGTATGGCCAGCTGGCACAATGGAGATCAGTGAGATCCAGTGCTTGAACCCGTTTCCTGGCCCAGAGCTGGAGGTGGCTGTGGCCTACCCTCAGTTTATAACATGGGCAAGGTCATAGTTCTTTTTCCTCACTTTTTGTTGTCTTGTCTATTTAGATTTAAAATTTCAGAGCCATTATAAATACAGTTTTCATCACAATGGGTGGCTACCCACTGCCCCAGGACAGAAAAATGCTCTTTTTCAAATAGGCTTCCTCAAGTCTCATGCAGAACCCTGTTTTTCTCACTCTTTTGTAGTACCTTTCTTCTATGACCAGATGCATCTTGGACTTTTTTGCAGACTGTTCAACTTCCCAAAATGTGATTTCATCCTTCTTTCATATGATGATTTTAGCTTGATCTCTGTTTCTCAGCCATGTCTGCCTGGCACCTCAATCTGTCCTGTGGAGGAATCAGCTCCAAAGAAACACCCTAAGTGGGAGTTTTACTTTTATTGGGGCCAATATTTTACCCAGTGAATTAGTCCCAGTTGAATGAATGGGACGATTTGCATGCTTAACATACACACACTGAAGTCCTTCACTAAATCAGGTCTAATGTGTGCATTGAACTTCTCCTGACTTAGTAGAAATTCTGCAGTCTAATAAACCTGCAATTTAAAGTCAGCATGCAAAACCATGGGTTTGTTGTGGTCGGTGCCAAAGCTGTCTGCAATGTCCATGGAACTAGGATGTCACCTCAGCTGTAAAGCCCTCAGACAAATAGCCCAAGAACACAAAACCTGCAGTCAGGAGTCTTCCAGCAAATGAGCCCTGTCTTGTGTCAAAGGATTTGGCATCGTAAGAGTTAACCTAAAACTTTAAATGCAATAATTCTGTAATAATCTCACTGCATACTCTTTTTCTGTTTAAATAAATTTGTTTCTTTTTAAACGGACTTCAAGAAAAAAATAAAAGAAAAAAAAATCCTCGTATTTGTTAAATTAGCCTAAAGGAAACAAACTAAAACTTCTCGATGCTGTCCATTGTAATTCATTATTCTGGTGCAGTACTCATTTTCTTTTCTTTTTTTTTTTTCATCCTTTCCATTGCCTGAATAATGTTCTTTGAAGACTACATCATCAATAAACCACTCTGGTGAGGTTTAGAGGGCCTAGAATAATGAATAACAATTAGGGGCATTTAAAAGGTAATATTTTTTCCTACAATTTGGGAATTGATTTATGAAGTTGGGGGTCCTCCAATTTCATCAAATAAATGGTTTCTTAAACCAATTCTTCTTACCGTCATGGTAACACCTTTAGATCTGGCACAGTTAGCAAGCTTTCTTGCCAACTTATTGCTTTTGATGCAAATGGAGCATCTCTCAACTTGCACAATTAACACAATTCTTGTCTAAAAATGTTATAAGTTTTCTGCCACCCAGTTAAACTAGTGCAATATCAACTTTACAGTGGGAGACAGTCAGTTGACTTTCATCTGTGTGATGTTACATTTATTTTTAAGATCAAAGTCATAGATATTCTTCTTCATAATGCTTCTTGAAAATGTGTTGGAATTCAGAGGCCTGATGAGCCCACTTCATGAATGAAGCTGTGTCATTAGCTTAGATAAGTGAGTAAAAGGTCAAAGTCCTGCTTAGCAGCTTGGAGGAACAGATCCTAATGCCAGAACCAGTCAGTGAAATCAATAAGATGTGTAAAACTCATGGAACAAACTAGAGAATTTGGAGTGAGGGGTAGGATTTTCATAATCACCCCAGTGAGGAAGTGTCCACATTCTTAAGAACAGCTATTGAGAAGCCCAACCTGTATGGTCACCAGATCTCATGATGTTTAACTGACCTTCATCTCCAGCTCAGTGCCAGCAAGCTTTCTGACTCACCTCTAAACAACCAGCCCCTGGGACATTTCCAGTATCTTGTTGGTGGGAGTCCTAATGGAATTAAACTATAATATCTTGCACTTTGCTAGGGATGAACGTATGGATAAAAAGTTGCTGAGGCAATAGTCTTTTTCACAGATTCTTAACCCTGGTTAGAAGTAGAAGCCAGAGTTGTAACTTTCTGGAGGCTCTAGGTAGAGCAATACCCCAAGGCAAAGTGCGTAAAATTTGAAAAGTATAAAACAGTATCCATGTCACCTTCAAAAAGGGTGAACAATACAACTTATAGCAAAAAAAAAAAAAAAAGATTTAGCCAAAAATATGGCTAATACTACATTATGAATAATATTTGAAAAATGGGAATTAACTAGCAAATAAGATCTATTCCTTCTACATGCTTTCCCCTCTTGTGATGGGTGGTATATTGAACAGAAACACTTGTATTTAACATCACACCTCTAATGTTCTTCCAGAGGCGACTTCTAAGCATAGGTATTGTATCTGTAGTGCAGCGGCATGAGGAGGAGGAAAGGTGATCCTGGAATTTCTCTGAATTCAAGAGCAAGGGCAGCATCTCCCAAAATCCTTTCAGCAAACACATGCTCAGGGATCACCTTGTGTGGTGTTGGTCCAACCCTTGGGCTAATGGCTGTCTGCTCCTATCTATATAATGTAGAAGAGCATGAAAGCATCATATCTGAATGTCTGCAGGGCTCTGAATGGGGATGTCTATGTCTTTTCTCTATAAAGCAGATTCATGCAAAGATTTATAAGACTACTTGTGCTTCCTTTCTTGTTGTTTTTTTTTTTGTTTGCTTTATTTTGTTTGCTTTTTTGTTTGTTTTGATTTACGTTTGCTTTGTTTTTAATTAGAAGAAAACATTGGCTTAAAGTTAGGTATTCAAAATTAAATATGAAAATTTTATTTTGTTGTGCCCTAACTCCACCCCAGTCTTTCTTTAGGTTCATGAAAACATGGGGAAGTAAGTTCTGGGTCTTCCTGAACATTTCTGGACCTTTTGGAATATTTCAATTCCTACATGCTACAGCTCATTTTAAGATACCAAATGTGATATCTGCAGCAGGTTAAGGAAGCCAGCACTAATTCATTTTGCAGGCTGTATTTGGTGGCAATTTGACAGACACTGCAGGAATCCTTTGAATCGTCCCAGTGGTGAATGTAGAGTAGATGGCTGGTCAGACATAGGCAGGGGTTCTGCCTTACCATTTTGAGGGTTTCAGTACACCTAGCACAGGCTGAATTGAAGAGGGTGGCCCCCAGGTTTCTGCTCCCAGAAATTTGATGGTGAGCACAAAAGCAATAGAAAATAGAAATATTATTTACTCAGTCAGGGCTCTGCTGGTGTGTCTTGGAGAAAGCCAGGCAAAAGTTTGGAAGCGCCCAATAGGAAGAGACACACAGAACTGTTAAATCAGATTTTTCAGTGTGGCACTGGATAGGTAGTCTGGAGAGTAACATTACACTGGCTCAGACTGTTTTCACACGTTCAAGCATGTGTTTTCAGAAAGAGGTGACAAACTAGCTTGAAACAGTTCCTTCAATTTAAGAGGTATTTCCAAATGCTGTCACATGCAGAAATGGTATAGATATCACAGTATTTCATGAATCAACAGCTTTCATGGAGCTTAAACATGAAATGCAATTTATTTTTGCTACTTCTACAGCATACAGTTTGAAAACCAAGAAGTTTGTTTTTTCCTCACTGCAATTCTATAGACTGAATTTCTGTCACTCCTTTCATGTGATCAGCCTGGAGCTACTAAAGCCTAATTCCCTCAACACACAGCAGCCACAGTGCCAGGGAGGGATTGCCTGGGCTGAGGCTTCCAGAAACATGTGAATCACCCCAGCACTGTGCAACTTTTTGTGCTTCTCTTGCAATTTCAGCAGGAAAATAATAGTAATTAGAAAACTCCATTTGGCACCAATGCTGCACCAAGTTTGAAAGTGACCTACCAAGCTGCAAACCATTCCCCCACCCTGCCTCTCCCTTCTTCTCCACAGCATTCGCAATCTAAATCTAAAAGCTGGTCATCTCTAACATTGTGCTGTTTGGAACTGAGCTGCTGCAGTTCATGCACATTCCTGTTATGTTTAGAAACTGTTGATAAAAGATCTCGAAATATTTATGTTGGACATCTCTATGTGTGTCAATACTACCATGTCCTCACTGTTGCCAAATTCTGTCTCTTTTTATTATTTTGATATATGGTGGGTTATTGTAGAGCACTTGCTTCTGTACTCCTTCAAATGCTTGAGTTATTCCATAGTTCCTCTCTGAGAGTCATTTACTGCAGCTGTGACATTACTCATGGTCATCCCTTAACCTAATTAGTTCGGTTTATTTACTCTGGGAGAAGGAAGCACAGGATGGAGAATGTATTGTGATACAGCCCACACTGCAAACTTTGCAGCAGAGGTGGGCCAGAAGAGTGTTCATGAATCTGATTTTAGAAGTCTTTGCTGTTAGGAGGGGCAGTGTTTTAGTTGCTGCTCTTCAGAGGGTTGTCCAACATCTAGTTGATATAAATAGAGCCACTGGGAGAGTCAGAAAAAGATGAACTAGCTGACTCAATGTTTGACTGATTGGCCAACATAATGAAAGTTTTGCAATCCTTTGTAAGCAAGAGTAATATGATAGCAAATGAACACTAGGGGATCCATTAGATTTGCATACTAATAATCCATCATAGTGATGAAATTAGTTCAGTTGTATCTTACTGCATACTCCATATGATGCAAGTGATAAAAAATTAATCTAAAATATAGATTCCTCAACATTTTTGAGGAAATTATATGTAGCAGGTATCCAAAACAGTGAAATATAGAAACTGATTGTTTAAACAGTAAAAATTGGAATGATGCCTTTCCTAAATGCAGTTATAGGTTTGATTTAATGCTGTCTGTTCAAAACAACAGATTTTAAACGTAAAGATTGGAAGTCATCTAAATATCCATTTAGAGGACCTACATATTGATTTAGATATCCAAATGTACTCTTCTCCTCCAGTCAAACTTTGGTTGATGAGAATGATGTAAATTTTTTCCAGCTATAATTACAATATTTGTTTATTTTGAGGTAGATTTAATGTGCCATATAATTAACTGGTGCAGAGAATTAAGCTATAAAGCATACTATTATCTCTCAGGCTTTTTTCAGGGCTATATGAGATTGTCACATATGGCACTGGTTGTTGATAACTAACCTAATGAAATGATACCATCACACAGGCTGTTTCTCAGTATCCGTTCCTACTGATAAGAAGTTATCTGTCTTGATATTGATTTGACATCTATCTGCTCCGTATGTGACTTTGGAAACTAATGACTGAGGTTGTACTGAATATTCAGAGATAAATTTTCAGATGAGCAGAGGGCCAGCCTTCCTATTTCTCAGAAGCTTTTTTTCCTTCCTGACTGCTAATGAACCGTGGGTGCAGGCATTAGCTCTGAGACAGCTTTTTATGATTGAAGATCAGATCAGCTAAGGGCTAATATTTGTGCTTGCAATGCATTGTATGGGGGAAAAGCAGGAGTGTAAGTATTGATGGCACTCTGGCAAAACAAAGGGCAGCTTTCTTACAGTGTCAGACTCAAAGTACTACTCCTTTCCTTAAATTACAGCTTAATTTCAGTTGAGCTGTAAATTATGAGAGAAGTGTTTTGCTGTCATTGGCCACCCTATTAGGGATTTGGAGCATTTGGAAAGGAAAGAACCAGTCTGATTTTGCAGGGCTAGCGTGTATGTGTACATGCCAAAACAGCAGTGGAAGGAAACAGAACATCTAGGTCCATGTTTGGTTGTGAATGGGACTGGTATGGGGGAAAATATCATTTGGTGGACTTGATGTCCTTGCCATTTTTGCTAGCATGATGATACCTGCTGCAGAAGTAAGGACAGGGGAACTATGCTTGGGCACAGCATGATGCCTGGCCTTCCTCTCCCTGCTGGCTGTGCTCTGGCCAAGGGATGATGGTGTGAGGATTTCTGTTGTGAATGCACTGCACAGAGAAGAATTCATTTTTTATGATAGCCCCGTGGGCTGGGTAGGAATTTGGTTGTGTTTTTTCCTCTGAATTTGCCCAAAGTGGCTTCAGGGAGCATCAGGGGGTGACAGCTGATACTTTCGCTCCTTACATGCACTTATATCTGTCAAACAGTCCAGGACATCTTTGACTGGGGTCTGGCATGTGTCAGGACTGTGGGTTCTCCCATAAGGCAAAGCTTTAAGAAAAACAGCAGTAATGTGAAACCCCGTAAGTCAGTCAACATGATTTTATCACACTTATTTATGCTGCCTAACAGCAGGCACTGAAAGAGAATGAGAGTGGAAAAAAACCTACCGAGGGCAGTACAGACTGAACAGCATTCCTGTTTAGGTGAATTGTCCTTTTCAGAAGCCTAAATACAAAGCCCTGGTAGAGCAGCCTCCAGCCGGTGTACTTACGGGAGGGTATCTCCGTGCCAGCAAGGGTACTTGGTGAGATAGGAGCAAAACACTTCGTACTAAGTACCCGCTGTCCACAGGGCTAATTAGTAAGGATTTTGGTTTGCATTGCCGCTAATCTGAGCCCAAGAGCTCCTTAGGGATTGTAACACTTCAGGTGCATCTCTGGAATATGTCCTCTGGTTTCTAAAGGGATTTGTGTTGCTCCAAGACCTCCCACATGAGCCAAAGCATGGTAGGTGAGGACAATTGGGAGAAGGACTTCAAAAGTTCTCCCCTGAAGCAACCTAAACTATTAATGAGGGCATGCTGTTCAGTGTTGGACAATGGGGATAGGAATACTTTCCTTCGGGTTCATATGCAGTGTCAATGGAATCCCTAGGGGTGAATAGGTGACGAATGTTTGCAACAGATTCCGTGGAGCTGGTGCCACATTAGAAGGCTCTGTTCTTCAGTGCTCTTGTTAGCTATTTAACCTTACTGAACTGCTTGTGCCCAGCCTGCTGCATGCTGCATTCTTTTCTCAGTCCATTGCATTTTGTTTCTGTATTACACCATTTTTTAGTGTTTCCATATTTATGAATTCATCCATCTACAATAACAATTACAGTTGGAATGTTTACTTTGCCTGATAACATTTACAGTTCATCTACTGGGCAAATACTTGTTATTCTTTGCTTATTTTTTTTTTTTTTTTAATATATATTATTAGAAGAGCTTTTGTAAAATTTAATTCATTCCTCCCAAATATGTTCCATTTCACACAATTGACAGGAACAGAAAAACAAGTCAGGGCAAAACAAAGCATCCCCATCTTCCCGAATAAAAAAACTAAATAAAAGGGAGTTGAGAAAGCACATTGAAAAGATAAAACCAAGGTTTAGCATTTAGTTTTAGGGATTATTTTTCCTGGTAGTTTTACAACGTAGGGTGTGATTATACATGACTTAAGACCCCAATTTGGTTTATGTGAAAAAACACAGGTTCCCCCAAGAGCCAAATCAAAAGCTTGATGCCCATGGGTTCAGCAATAATGTTCCCGATCCCTGATGTGAATTACAGCAGTTTCAGAGAGGCTTTTCTATAATGACATATAGGTGTTTGGACAGCTACACTCAATGCAGCTAACAGCCTCTGCTGGTCCCATGCTGGGAGAGGAGAGGGGTGGGCACTGACTGCTGATGCCCATGGAGGTGTCCCGTCTTCAGCCACTGCAGTAAATGCTGCTGGGATTCCTCAGAGCTGTACAATGGCTTCTCCAACACTTGCCCATCTGAGGTTGACCCAACCCATACAGTGCTGTCTCCCAAAGTGCTGGGCAAAAAACCACACTTGCAGAGCACAGTACAGGCATTTCAGTGCCTGTGGAGGGACAGGATGCATGGAGGACTTCTCCAGCAGCAGACCAGCTCCACAGAGCAGAACATGACCTCCCTGTTCACCTGTGTGCATTAAAGTGGTTAATGCTCTGTGCAGTGGATGGAAGTTAATTCAGAGCAGATAGCTGAGAGTCTTGGTTTTAATGCGCACTGGAAGGATGTTGGCACACATTTTTGGACTGCATGTTGCTTTCTGCCTTGACGAACTAAGCAGATACTGTACCATGAAAGGGAAGAGGAAGCTGAAACTTGGAATAATGTCCCTGTTTGTCTCACAGCGTGCTGCTGCTCATGATGTTGAGTTGGCGACAGTCCTGCTCTGCTTGGAGAACACAGCCGTAGCCTCTGGTTGTGGGAGGATGAGCCCGTTGTTATCTGGCAGGGCTGGTGAGAAAGGAAAGGAAGGTTGATTCTGGCCAGATGGGAGATACTGTCTGAGTGTGAGAAAAGAGTGTGTGGAAGCAGATTATGCTCTGACAAAAGAAGCAAGCGAGAGCCCTACAGTAGGTGTCACAGTCAGGACAATAGGTATTGTCAGGAAACAGCTGGCTGTGAAAGGAAGCTGGGGGGACCTTTCGATGAATGAATGTGCTGGTCGTAAAATGTGCACATTGACAGGTTCTGCACATGTAGCAGGCAAAAGGAATCCAACCCTTTGCGAGGAGGCAGGAAAGTCCTTCAGCTGAACTGTGGTTTCATGTATGTATTCTCTGGGATGAGATCAATTAAGATATTTTCCATGTGTTAAGACTGAATATTTGGGAGAAAAAGCTCACAGAGAGGAGCTGAAGACCAGTACATTTGAACACTGGAAGGAGTCTGCTCAATACCTTGGAAGTGGAGTTTTGATAGCAAGAGAGAACAAGACTTGAATGTTCATTTCTCTTGAAATGTTATTGCCCTTAAGAGCAGACAGGTAGAAACAGGTGACTAAATTAGTTAATATAGGCTCAGAAGTTCTATATTAAACTTCTAGAGAATAGTAATAGAAGTGAAGAAAACTCTTTAAATAGAAAAATTTAAAAGAATGCATGCAGAGTGTAAAAATAAGATAGGTAAAAGTGGAGAACAAATAGGAAGATTGCCCAAGACGTTAAAATAATAGTAAAGCCTTCCAATTACACACAGAACCAAAAGATCAGCAGAGAAGCCATCAGTGCTCTGACAGCTACTGAGCAAAGCAGTTTGCTGATGGGGCTAATGCATATCACTGTGGGTGCTGCATGGACGCAGACCCTCAACAGTGTGTTGTCAGGGGAATGCATCCCAGATTTGGCAAACTTCTGGTTTTTCTTTTGCTAAAATCTGTCAATGCCGTTGTAAATGGCAGAAATGCCAGATGCCTAAAAGTAGGTACCTGAAAATGTTATAGATGATAATAAATTACAGATCAGTTATGGACATGGATCAGAGCAGGGCAACATTGGTGTTGTGAGAGCAAACCCAAACCTGAGACAGGATGTTTGTTGCTCCACACTTGGGACTACATGCATTCAGTGCTGTTGTTTGCAGATCTGAACTCTGCCCTGTGTGATCTCTGCACTATCCTTCACTGGGCTCTTGGAGACATGACCTGGAGAGGACAATATCAGATCAGCAAAAGTCCACATTACTCTTGTGCTCTGGTGGATTAAATGAGGAAGAAATAAACCACATGGAGAAAAAAAAAAACAGACAAAAAGGAAGATCTGAAATAGGAGAAGGGTGAGTGGAGGTCACAGAGAACAGGCTGAGGGTGTTAAGCACAGATTGGATATGAAGCATGGAGAAGGTGAGGAGACTGGAAAAGAGAGGGTTAGTGAAACCACTGAGAGGCATGGGCACAGAAACTGCAGGGCTGACTGTACAAATGTCTGCAAGTCCAAAGTGACTGGAGCCAGCTTTAAGGTTGGGACATCAGATACAAGAACTGTCTGTGAGCCCTTCTTTTCCTCTTTAGAATCATGGACTAAAGTTTCCATTGTCCCATTTTTACATTTCCTTTCCTCTCCATTGCAGTTGTAATTTCTGGCATTTTATATTTGCACTGCTTTTATGTGAAAATATATAAGGAAACAAAATGGGAGCCCATTTTCATTTCCTACTGCATTTTCACAGGACAGTGAGGAGATGAGGAATCGACTACCTCCTCATCTGGGTCATGATTTTCCTTTCAAACGGAAAGAATTCTTCCTGCATCTCTGTTTAGAAGTATAATCCAGAATCAATTAATCTGAAGATCATAGGCAATGCAAATCATCTCCATCCTATCCTAGATGAATAAAGTCAATTTTCCTGCTCTGCCTGCACTATCGGAGCTATATTGGTGGGCATCGTCACAACATGCACAGTTTTCATCACCTTTCAGAAGTTAAATCCACCATGTCTTTACCATGCCAAATAATAAGAAGGAACTAAGCTTTAAATATACACCTGTGTAAGCTATTTTTATGAGACAAAAAGGCTTCCTGGTCACTTCTGGGATCATTTATATGATGGAAATAAGAAATATGGTATTGTTTGGCTGGGAGGGTATAATTCCTTAATTACCTGAGGCATGTCTGAGTTATTTTGGAAAGGTTATGAACAGCATGGTATCAGCTCTGCGACTGTAAATAATATAAGACCCAATTTGTTATGGCAAATAACAGCCTGGGGATTTGGGGTTGGGGGTGTTGGGGATGGGGGCAGTAAACTGAAGAATTTACCCAGTGGCAAAGTACTTGGATTTTATTTCCGAAAATACAGTTTTAGCAGTTGATGCTGAGGTGCTGGAGGTAATAAACTGGGAGAAAAAACAATGGAGGTAAATGAAGTGGTTGTGCAGATGGTGGTGGTGCTGGCTGCGGGCAGCAAGAAGATTTTTAGGGCCCACGTGGTTTTTGCACCTTCCACGCTTGCTGGTGATTGAGTTCTTGACAAAGGTGTGTTAGGGAGAGCTTGGCTATTGTGTCTTTTGCTAATATCGGTGCGACAAATAGCTTTGTCCTTCCTACCTCTCATTGTTTTGTATTTCTTTCTATGAGCTCATTCTAAGACAAACCTTGCTTGTCTGTGCAGCAATCACTTCACCATCGCCATGACATTTTGTGCAGAAAAACAGTGAAAAATAAAATCACCTTTGGTCAAAATATGTTTATTTTCTAATGGGACTTCAAAATGAGGTTTCAAAATCATGGTAGAGGACTGTGGGCAGAGAGTTTGTTTCAAGTGTTTCCAGTGATAGTATGACTGAATATATATGATTTATTTCAATTTTTTTAAGAGTTACAAAACCGTGAATTTCTGATGAAAGGCTTGATGGCTTTATGAATAAGTGCTAGTTGATGCTATTTAAGTAGGATTCAATTAAATCTTCATAAAATGAACAGAGTGAAAAGGCTTGACATGAACTGGGGCCCAGGAAGGCAAATTGCCATGTATGAACTATTTCATGGAAATCAGATTACTTTTCATAGCTGCAAAAATGTGCTTAGCTTAAACATATTGGGCCAAATTCTGTTCTCATTTATACATGTGTAATATTGAACTAAGTGCAATATTTGGGTAAATCTATTTCATATAATTAGTTGATAGGCTTGGAGGGGAAAGAAACTGTTGATAATTTAAATATTGGCATATTCTATTTTTCAAACAGATGTTCAGACTCTTATATTTTGGCATCCCAAGATGAAAAGATAGTGGAGTTGCACAAGAGGGTTTTTATGGAGACTGTCAAAGGAAATGAGAAAACTCTTGGGCCAAAATTCAAACAAGTTCTATACATAGTTTCCCACAAATTTCTGATCCTGAGAGCTGTGGGGAATCCCACTGACTTTAGAAATTCCCTTCTCCATCGCACAGTTTGCAGGATTGGGGCCCTACAAAACACAATACAGTTGTCCTGGCTCTGTGGAGGTAGATGGCAAAATGCCTTTGGCATAAGCAGAGTCAGGCTTTTCACTATTATCTTCTTCAGAGACTGAATTAAACCCATCTCCCCTCCTCTATTTTACCTTTTTTTCCCCCTAAGCTAGTTCAATCTCTTGCTATTTTGCAAAGGTTTAAATTTGAAACCTAAAGTAACTTTTTACCTTGTTATGCTTCTGTAGCTTTCAGAGGTACAGTAAAATAGAGTAGATATGTTATAGCCATAATGTGGATCCATGGTATCTTATTTGCATAAAAACAAAACTAAAATGTTACCTATTGATTTTAAAAAAAAGAATAAATAAAAGCATCTTTGTTCTGCATTTACTCCCAACACTTTTTCGTGCAAAGACTGAGTATTAAAATTATGTCACTCTTTTGAATTTGCTTGTAAAACTTCATTGATATTTAGTAGAAAACCAATTTCCCTGATTGCTTTTAGAGTTTCTAACTTTGTTATTTTTTTCCCCTTTACAAAAATCCTTAGTGTTAAGAAAACACTAAGCCAGCTTCATGGGAAGCTGAGATAGAGTAATGCTAAATGATTTACCCAAATTATAGTGCCAAAAGTCTGTGGCAGAATGGAGTGTAGAGTTGCTGTCTTGTACTCTCAGTCCAGCCTCGTAGGCCATCTCCCCGTTTCCAGCTGTAATTCCCCTTTCACCCAAGTTATACGGTGATACAACCATACTAATATCAGCAAAGTGTCTTGATTTACTACAGGGTCGGAGAGAAGACCTATAGATTTAATAAAAAAAAAAAAATCTGTATGTATCAGTTAAAGATATTTATACTATCAAGCATATTACCAGCATGTAGTAATGATGCAAAATGAAATCTCGTCACTATCCTCTCTCCCTGTGGAAATTCGTATTCAAATCTCTATTTATACAATGTCTTGACTTAAGATATCACCAGCCTTTGCTTTCTCTGCAGCCTGCCAATGAACACGTTTTTCTCCAAGTATGGTGTAATCATAAATGAATATAATAAGGTAGGGGATGCACAGGATCAAATTGCCTGACTTCAGCTTGCCTGGTCCAACTTCCATTTGCTTCAACTGTTCCTCAGAGTTCTGTGGTTTACCCTCTGGGTTAAAAATGGCCTGTAAACAGCCCCAAATGGTTCAGAGAGTCTGAGGGCTCAAAACATCTTCAACCAATTTTTGTCACCTTGGCTTTTATCATACCATCCACCTGTATGTATAGATTAAAAGCTGTGCTTCTCTGCTTTTAGTCTTTCTCTGTATACTTTTGTCTTCAGTACCTGAATTGCCTCCTTTTTAATGCTGCAATATTTGGCGTTTCTTCTCATATAGTGAATATATCCCTTTCTAGCTGTTCTTAACTTCTGTATTTCCAAGGTATGTTATGGATTGTGGTAAGGTTTAGGATCATATAAAATGCCTGGTTTGTTCACCTCTAATCAATGTAGTTAAGATAAATTCAAGGTATGTGGCTTTCAGTCTTTCATAGAGTTTTTGGAGTATGAAGTCTTGCTGGTGCCAGATTTTCAGAGGATACCGCATTTCAAAGCTCTTCATTTGGGCTGAATTTTTCGTTGATTCCCACATACAAGCCATGTAGAAGTCTTCTTCAGAAGATCTTAAACCAGATGTCGAAAGATCACTTGATCTGCTGAGGTGCATGAGCTATACAAGGTCTGTAAATCCTACCAACCAACTTTACCCTGGGGCAATGGACAACACAGAAGAGTGGACAACTGATGATTAATAATAGTCAGAGGATGGGTTTATCTCATATAAGAAAAGCTGGTCCCTGCTAAATGGCCAAATCCATTTTAGAAGTAACCAGGAATGAAAATAATGCCAGTTTGGCAGCCCAGCATTGTGCCAGCTAATTCATGTTGGCTTCCCTGAGTTACCTGTGTCAAATCAAAATTTAAAAGCTAGAAAAGACAATATTTAATTCCAGCATTCTCAGCTGAAAGGATTTTTTCTGCAATTTTTGCATGAAGCCTAATCCAAAAATTTTTTATTCAGATTGAATATTTTTTTCTCTCAGCCAACCAAAAAATACCCTAAAACACTCACCAAACAAAAAACCCCAAACCTTTAGTTACTTTTGCATATTTACAACTGGATTCTTGGATATGCAAGCTCCATAGTGCTGACCCTAACAGCATTTGGAGTAGGTCAAGTGCTGGGTGCCAGCCATGCAGTGGTTTAGCAGAGCACTCTGGTGTGCTTGATGCCCTTCCTCTGCAATCAAAGTGTAAAAAGAGATTCCAATGATTCAAAGCAGTTGGACACTTCTCCATTGGGGGAATTCTCAAACATGCAGTTGTGGCCATCTTCCATCCCTTTCACATGACTCAGCCAGTGTAAAAGGGCAGCTAACTGGGAAAAAAAAATCTGGCTTAGGTTTCATTTGGAGAAGAGCTCTTGAGAGTAGATGCTTATATGAAATTAATGTGAACCATCCTCATTTCTTGGACCTATAAATCTGGGCAGTAAATTGTTCAAGAACAGGTTTCTTTATAAGATCTCCAGAACTTATTACTTCTCAGTGGGATGGAAATTGTGTGAAAAAAAAAAAACCCACCCTGCTTTGTTTAGGTATTTTGGCACTCCTCCATCTTGTTTTAGACAATAGAATGGGTAGAATTTAATGGGATTTTTCTGATCTGCAGTGTGTTCTGAATTCCTTTTATGATTTGAGCAGTGCCTTGAGGAAGTAGTATTTGCTTCTGAACAGTTTTCACACCCCCATTCTGCTTTTCTTTCTGAAAAGGTTGCGAGTGTGGAGCACATTCATAAGTGGGCATTTGATAGGCTAGATGTACAGTTCTAGCACTTCCAAATGCTTCTGATATTCAGTAACAGAGAAGTCTCTGCTGGTTAGAATCCAACTGGTCCATGGCAAGGTTTTAGTGGCCTTTCACAGGGATACATTAGAATAATGCTGAAGACCTCAGCCCAGATAGTGCAGAAGCTGTATCAAGGCAAGAAGAAAGTGTTCAAAGAGCTTTTTTGCTCCTCTGTAGACTACATCCTATTCCACTCCTTCCTATGGACTATTTGGCTACTCTGGCCCATACAGCTCTATGCCATTGCCAGATCTCTGCTTCCCTATCTTCAATGAGTGACAAGTCAGTGATTTACTGTCTCTGTGATTTAGGACCCCATGAATTCTTGGGTGCCCAGTGCCTAATACTCAGAACTAAGTAACTTGCTGGCACAATAGAACTCTTGTGCTGCTCCTTCACCTGCCAACTTTTCCCTAGCAGAGGCAAATTCTCTCTCTCCTTCCATTAATGCACAAAACAAGACTTTTAAAAGCTGCCAAGAGTCCCTTATAGGAATGAAGGACTTGGATGTTGCACAGCGTCCTCTCTGGCTGTCTGAGATCAGCAGTAACCTTACTGTATTTCCCCACTTTGATGAAAGGCAGCTCACAAGATTAAAATAACAGACTGTAAAAGCAAATGCAGAATTATACCACATTAATCCTCTGACACAGCATTCATCTAAATGCCACAGTGGCTGTGATACTCCCATACAGGCATGTGATTCATTCACCATTATTCGCCATAATTATCTTCCCCAGAATTAGAAAGGATTAAATGAAACTTGGTGGTCCATGCACTTAAGCAATGGAAAAGAATTTTAAAATAAGTGGTCCTAATCACCTTTGTTAAGCATTTTTCCTTAATCTCTGTTTTTAACAGCAATTTATTGCAGTAAATGTTTGTTAGTAGTCATTTGTCATCAAACATTAAACATGCCTTTGATTTTCCTGTGATTTATCATGATGTTTTGAAAGAGTGGCCATGTGGTTGGTTGTGTACTACAAATTATGATGGTTATAAAAATTGTAAATTACCTCCCTCTGTGATGTAAGTTGCTGTTCAATGAAACTAATGGAGCTTGGTCATAATGGAGACGTTTGGACCAAGTACTGATAACTATTGGTTTTGATGTAATCCTGAAGTTGTCTCACTAAACTCAACAATTCAAGCTAATCCACTTTTGGTTTAGATAAAAAAAGAAAAGAAAAGGAAAGAAAAGAAAAGGAAAGGAAAGGAAAGGAAAGGAAAGGAAAGGAAAGGAAAGAAAAGAAAAGAAAAGAAAAGAAAAGAAAAGAAAAGAAAAGAAAAGAAAAGAAAAGAAAAGAAAAGAAAAGAAAAGAAAAGAAAAGAAAAGAAAGAAAAGAAAAGAAAAGAAAAGAAAAGAAAAGAAAAGAAAAGAAAAGAAAAGAAAAGAAAAGAAAAGAAAAGAAAAAGATATCTGCTGTGCATCTTCCTCAGAACTTGTGCTGTTTCTTTTCTGATTCACATTTGAAAAGTACTTTTTCTACCTGACATTACATTTAGAGGGCAAAATTTGAGATGAATATTGTGTATTTGTTTAAGAACTGGGTAGATCAGAGGGTTTAAACAAAATAATTTTTAAGGTTTCATACACAGTGATTATGACAGTAATAAAAGTGAAATAGATGTTCAAATGTGGAGATTAAAATGTGTTAGGACCTGATTTCTCATTTTTCTTATCAGTTTTGTATTAGAGAAACAACGTTCTGAAGTACAGCTCTGCAGAGATTCGGGGGCCATTTCTGAATCTGTAGTCTTGTACTGTTAATCTCTCTGAGCCACTTTTCACAATTAAAATATGGTACGTAATCTCCAGTCTGCGTAAAACAGATATGGACATACTATATTTGGAAGAAAAAATAAAATTAGTTGTGGTCAGAAGGGAAATATAGAATCTGATCTACTTCCCATCTTTGCTCTAATGAGGAAAGGTGACAGCTGTAGCATCACAGGCCCCTTTCTGTAGTACCTCTTGAACTGTAGTGGTCATTGCAGCGAAAGACAGGAATAGTCTTATTCTTCACTCTTATTTCTAAGAAGTCACTTGCACCTAGGCTAAATACCCCATGACATTAAGAAAAAAATAATGACCTGAGCAAGAATGAGCATTGCAAACTTTCTGCATTACATACTTTCAGAATTCATGCTACAGATTAGGTGATGTAGTGTGAAAATTTATTTTAAAATTATTTATGGTGATCTTGCCAGCTTTTTTCATGAAGAGTACTCCAGAAGTACCTTGCATGTCTTAGGGATACTAATAGTGAAGCAAGGCACCAAAATCTGGCCCTAAATTATCTGTATTAGGGAACTGATTCAGTACTTTTGAGTGCAGACAAAGGGAATCTGGGCTCCTCTGAACTTTGCAAACTGGGAGAGCACAGCACTGGTGCTGGTACTACAGAAGTACTGCCTGGAGGAATAGAGGAACATTTGGGGATCGGAGGTTTGTGAATTTGCCTTCTCAGAAAATGGGCAAAGCTGCACCACCTCGAGAAAGTGGTGCCTTGCATGGAGACCACAATGATTTCATACAAATAATTATATTTCTGCACTAATTAAAATACTGTCTGGATTGATTGTGCTGCCTGCATTAGGGCAATAAGCTGAGAGGAACTTACATATCGTTGGGATCCCTCAGGTGAATAAATGCTTCAGCAACATGCATAAATGTTGCACATTTTATATGATAATTAATATGCCTTTTATTTCTCAATTCTGGTATCTTTGTACTGTTTTATGAATCAGACTGCATTGATTAAGAAAAAGAAGACTTAGAAGAGGAGCAAAGAAGCACTGTAAATTTGGAAGCCAGGCATAATTAGTTTGCACAGGTTTTGTTGTTAGAGTTTCAGGTATCAAATCAATACAGTAACATTAATAATTGAGGACTTGGATAAATATACCAAGTCCTAGATTAGAGCTTTGAGCTTTAAAATGCTCACGTAAAAGGTTTTCCTTAGGCTCTAAATGTTCTAAAGTGCTATAATGTGACTTATCAGCTACAGACACTGTTAAGAAATACTAGGTTACTGAACCAGAGAGAGATTTGGATATCTCCAGGTTGGGGAGTACCTACTGTAATTGAAGAGAAAGAGCTGGTATTACTTTTGTATGGTTTGTCTTTCCTTGGCTGTAACTTGGAATGGGAGGGAAGTAAACAAATAATAGCCGACAACAGAAATGTTAGGAATGTTCATAAATCAGGTCAAAGTAGGGAATGCGGTGGTTTTTATTTCTGATACTTTTTCCTTGTGAAAATACCCTAAGTATGGCAGGACATCAGAAAGCCATGTAGACTCCAAAAGATCCCTAAGGGGCAAAGATGAGCCTGGTACCTCTGGCATCCCCAAACATGCAGATTTCATTCTACTGCTTGTGTGGAAAAGGGCAGGGAGAGCTCCTTCTTTTTCGCAACTCAGTATGAAGTGGACTCTGTCTTTCACTGAGTTTCCTCTTTATATGGCATATGAAGGTACAAAAAAATTAAAAAAGATATTAGTTTTCTGTCATGACAGTGTGTAAGTCAGGAATAATGTTAATACTTCCTCTCCAAGTGGTTTGCTTTTCACCATCCTATTTTTTTGCAGATAATCTAAACCAGATGTTTCAGTACTGGTGTAATTAAGTGGCTTTTGGGGTAAGCTGGCTCACTTCAAATTATCAAAACATACATATCTGTTACTCCTTCTTTAATCCATTCAGTTAAGACTTCCATTTGGAAGCACATGCAATCCACTTTTGAGTAACTTACTTTAATTATTAATTTTGCATACTGACATAAACTATCCAAAAAGCTGTGCTGTAGAGAGGCTGATAACACACTGACTGGGACATTTTCCATTGGCATCATTTACACAAAGAGTGCAAAGATTTTTCTGTAGGACTTACCTGGAAGGAAGATAATATTTCTAATTGCTATAATAGGTACTAAGTAGGAAGAAGATGAGTAGGGAGAACACAAGGTATGTGTGGTATGATGATCTCCAGAGCTATATCATAGAATCATAGAATAGTTAGGGTTGGAAAGGATCTTAAAATCATCCAGTTCCAACCCCCCTGCCATGGGGAGGGACACCTCACACCAGACCATGACACCCAAGGCCTCATTCAACCTGGCCTTGAACACCGCTATGAATGGAGCATTCACAGCCTCCCTGGGCAACCCATTCCAGGGCCTCACCACCCTCTCAGTAAAGAATTTCTTCCTTAGATCCAATCTAAACTTCCCCTGTTTAAGTTTGAACCCGTTACCCCTTGTCCTGTCACTACAGTCCTTACTGAAAAGTCCCTCCCCAGCATCCTTGTAGGCCCTCTTCAGATACTGGAAGGCTGCTCTGAGGTCTCCACGCAGCCTTCTCTTCTCCAGGCTGAACAGCCCCAACTTTCTCAGCCTCTCTTCATACAGGAGGTGCTCCAGTCCCCTGATCATCCTTGTGGCCCTCCTCTGGACTTGTTCCAACAGTTCCATGTCCTTTTTATGTTGAGGACATCAAAACTACACACAGTACTGCAAGTGAGGTCTCACGAGAGCAGAGTAGAGGGGCAGATAATGTATGGATAAGAAACAAAACAGAGTATTTTCCTTCTAGAAATGCAGGAGATAAATTTAGGCTAGACTGCGAAGCCTGCTAGGGGAAATGGAAAGGTCTGTATGGCTGTTGCCCTGTCCATGTCGATGCAGCGTCAGTCCAATTTTGACTGACTTAGCAAAGACAGTCAAATATCTGACTGTGCATTGAAGCAGCCAGTGAAGACTTCTGTGCTTTCCCATGCTGGCTGGGCTGCAGCATGGTAACCTCTGTCTTATGAGCAGTCTTCTGGCTTCTGCAGCTGGAACTGGAAAAGATCACTTGTTTGTAACTGGAGTTATAAGTGCTGCTTAGACTGGAAACATGGAGCCAAACTACAACCAATACCTCCAATGGCTATTTACTCTGCTAAATACCTGATAACTGATTTAAAAATATACTGAGGTTAATGTAGGAATGCATTTAAACAACTTTACAAAGGTGCCTAGACATACTTCTAATTCAGAAATAAAAGGTTGGTGTACCTTACCTGCGTAGGGGTGGGTGACATTTTTTAAATGACATTGTTTAATTTTTGCTTTAATTAGAATATTATTTCTCATTTACCAGCATAAATGGTCTTTAGTTTGTACAAAATAATTTTGCTGTCTTTGAAAGAGTAAGAGAGGTCAAATTACTGATGTTGTTATTCTGAAGTTATTCACTCTGGTTTTGTTTATTATGAAAATTGTAAGGAATTTATTTGTTTGTCCCTGTACGCCTATTTGAAAGTTATCTGTTGCAGGCATAGAGTTACTGGAGGAAGTTTTTGGAGGTTTGCATCACTCCTAGTAGCTCTCTCATTCCCATGCGTACATTGGCTCTGGCTCGTTTATATTGTAGCCCAGATAGTAGGGAGCCCCAAGAGCTCTACAGCAGCTGCCAATGTGGCCAAGACACTGGCAGAAGTTCCCAATGCAAGGTCTGTAACATGGCTGGGAAAGATGTTCCAGAAGCTTTTTTCCACTGGGCTGTGGTGTAAGTGAACTAATTAGCCCTATGATTCCACAAGATTCTTGAGGAGACTTTACTAATTACTTGCATTGTGGTTACAGATGGAAAATGCTTCAATAGAATTTTGTGTTGTGATTTCAATCTCTTGAAAAGTTGATTGGAAACCAAGAGATATGTCTGCAGGACAACCTCCTTATTAAAATTGTGTAAATCTGCACAAACTACCCTATGTGGGTAGGCTGTGAGGGTTTAAATGGTAGCAGTTTTTAATTCTGTGATCACAAAACCCTTCCAGATTAAGCTAGCAATCCTACTACTCAGCCTAATGAGCAAATACTCTTTCTTCTCTCCTTTGCTCATGGCCTTCCATCTTATGAAAAATAGTAGGAAGGTATTGCTTTCATCAAATGGATAAACCAAAACTAGCAGGAGCAAAACCTGGGGCTCTATGTAGAGTTCCTTCTTCTTGGCTTGTGTAAATAATACATACACGTTTGCTTCTGAACTGTAATATGTAGATATCACAGTGACAGTGTGCACATATCCCAATTAGTTGTCCGTGTCCACATGAAGAGTTAGATGGAAATGCCAGTTCCTAATTGTTTTTATGAGAACTCCCCTGTGAAGTGCAGCACTAAGCCAGGAGCTCAGAAGCTGTGAAAAAGGTAGGCATTTTTGTAGCCCATTCTCTATATTTTCAGTGGTATTTTTTTAAACTTTCAAGCAGAAGATGTCTTCTCTTTATCATCTCAGCAGCAGAATCTGCAAATCCCTCACTGAGGCCACCCAAGCTCAGGGTTTTGAGCAAAGCAAAACAAATATTTAAAAAAGGCTGTGCAAAGACTGTAAAGGGATTGCAAAAAACCCTTCTGTCAGACTTCCAGGCTACATGGCAAGTCCAGCAAAACAGTAGCTGTTATCTAGAGTTGGGGCAGCACAAGATAGCAGCTGTGAATGCCTGTGCAGGAGTGGATTTCTTCATGTCAAAGTCTGGTTTTTATGTGCATCTTTATTTCTCATCTGAATGTGGTAAAGTTGGAACTAATAAAACATAATGGCTAGTTTAATTAAAACAATTTAGTGGAGACTCCTAGATGCCTTCTGATAGAAAAGATACAATTTAAACAAAACACAAGAAGCTGGTCATTACTATCCCAGCTTAAATTTAGAAGAGACTGTGGATATTCAGTGGATTTAGGTTCAGCCAATGCACACTGGAAATTTCCATTCCAAGCCTTTATTAATTAAGTTTATACAATTTACTTTCATTATCCATATTTTTTTGACATCAGATTCTTTCACGTATTTGTACTGTGTATTTTTATTGTGGATTGTTGGCATGTTAATTCCATATATTATCCCAGTCTATAATTTTGGCTTGAATTAGTGTTTTATATACTGTATTTTAATGGCAAAACTTAATCACAAATCCACAGTGGACAGAACTGGCACTCTCAGCCTGCTTCTATCTTCAGCTCTGTACTTTACATTAAAGACAGCAAGCCAAATCCTTGATGGCATACAATTGTAGCCTGTGTGTGAGGTTGTGGTGGGCTCAGGCGACCTGGTTATTAGTCCCTAATGCTGGCCTATGGGTCTCCAATCTGCCAAACCCAACAAGGAGGAGAACAGTGTGAGCAGTGGTCAGCGAGGAGGCAGGGACACAACATCTTCTAGCGGTACGTACCACACTTTACCATGCTCCCAAAAGACGAGAGGGGTAAAGGAGTGCTGATGGAGTTTGCTGTATTGGCCCTGTGCTGGCTGGAGAATCCTCCGTACAGCAGAACAACAAAAAGAAGAGAGGGTTGAAACAGAAATGGCCACTTTTTTTTTTTTTTTTTTTTTTTTTTTGAGTGAATAGACGCATACAAAATTGATTTTCCTCTCATTTTTGGTTTTATGCTGCTGGCTGTTACGCCATTGGCTTTCATGGAGTTACTGCTGATTCATGTCATTGTAAACGGAGGATTAGGCCTATGATGTAGTGAACTTAAGGGCCAGAACCACTTGCAAATCACACTTCTGAAGTCCCCTGTTCATCCACAGAAGAGGCACTGATGGGCAGCAGCAGTGCAGACAGCCTTGCCTGACCTAACCCTTACATTGCCACATCAGTTTAGACTAGGAAAGAAACCCTGCTGTATACAGTCATTCCTTGACTTCTGAGATGAGCCTTGATTCCTTATGATTTCTTAACTTCCATTGTTTCAGTTATTTCATATGCTTTTTTCCCAAATCTTCTTTGACAAATATAAACATTTTGGCAAAAACCACTCAGATTTTCCTTACAGCATTGGTCTAAAGCAATTCAGTACAGCTACTTGAGTAAGGAAAGGAGCTTTGACAGCTTTGTATTGTTTATTTGAATAAGCAATATATTCTAGATGAAATAATGTGTGGTAACCTGTTTAAGATGATGTATTTATAATTAACCCCTAGTTGATAGCTCCTGGTGCAAAGCAACCTCTTTTTAACAGTGCTATCTATAGTTACTTTACAATAACAAAAACCTGTTTTCTTGCAGAAGCATAGTTGTTTGAATATTAGAAATGAACTGCTCATCCCTGATAACCCAGTACTTCTCAGAATCTTAGAAAAATAATATAAAATAACTTTGGATGATTGCTTTGGCTATGTTCAGAATCCTCCCTGGAGCTTGTTGCTGCAGTATCAATGTATCAGATGAATCGATTCTGTCGGTACAATAATTTTAGGCAGAAGACAAAACCACTTCAAAGAGTATAATGACTTGAGAGTTTGTCAATAAGATGTCTTAATGTTTTTGACAACACCCATTTTGTTGACACAGTGGGTGAGGAAGCCTGACATCATTTATTGTGTCAAGTGAACAGATTTAGCTGCTGGTGAACCACATGGTAAATTACACTTTTCCCCCTTCCTGTTTGTTTGAGCTATCAATCCTGTTTTCCTTTTGGAAGCTGGTGATTACTTTTTTTTTTTTCTCCCATCAACTAAAAGACAATTTCATTATTTCTCAGGAAAGAAAAGGAGTGTAATCTAGGAATCCCTCTGGAAGAGGTCCCTGAAGTGTCATTAATTCATATTTAGCAAACTAGTTGAATAAGATATCCCATCCCATTGCTAAAAGAAAAAGTGAGATAGCTGTATTTATAAGCATGGACCTTTTATAAGCCAAAATCTGTTTTACCATGCATGGCAAGTTCCCAGCTAATTTAAAACATTTAAAGTTATGCAAAACCACTTAAAGAGTTGAAAAATATGTAAAGATATGTAAAGACACTAAGTATCTTGTTCACTACGATAATAACAGGAAAATCAAGACCATGTTTTGACTTGGGATTTTATCTTTAGAGCTCTTTGCAGGGAGGCTTTTTTCTATACCTGTGTGTGGGTTTAGTTTCTTCAAATGTTTTTTTCTCCTTGTCTACTTAATCCTTATAAACTTTGATAGTCTTTCATAACGATTAATATTATTCATACAAGGAAGCCCATAAATATTGTTGTTCATCAGTATTTGTCTTCAAACTTTGAAGTCTTCTAATTGCACGAAGATAGATACATTAAACAATTACCTAAATACTCAAAAGAGAAAGAACAAAGGAAATAAGGAATGATGTAATCCCTGAGGGAATTGTGTTTCTTTCTCCAGGAGGAAGCTGTTCTCTTAAAGTTGGCATAACTATTGGGATGCTCAGCTGTCACTTTCTTCTCACATTTATTCTGAATGAACACAATCCATCCATCAGTGCTTAAGGAGTTTTCTAACAGTACATTGACCTTGAATGTGGCACATTGATTTTCAGTAACGCATCACAAATAGGGTCGTTACTGAGTCATCCAGCAGTGGATGTGATTGGGAGCAGATTTCTGAAATTCCAATACTGTGCCACCTGCCTCTGATGATGGATCATTCCACTGCTCCCCATCAATCCTCACCTCCCTCTAAAAAATGTTACCCTGTATGAAATTTATCATCATACACAACACAAGGCAAAAACAAACTGTTACAGTGGGGGCTTTTCAACAGCCTCCACACCTCTTGTAAGGATGGTTTACAGTGCCATTTATTTAGAGAGGTGCTTCTTGTAAAAGACATGGGTGGCGATGGTGACAGAGATGTAAGCACTATGGGGAATTAATGCTGCAACTGGAACTGAGCAACAGAGAAAAAACAGTCTGGATCTTAAGCTGTTAGAGGTTAACACTAGATCAATTAGGGTGATTGTTCTCTAGATTGTAATGGACAAACATACGTATACAGAAAGGGCATTAGTGAAATTGGGGAGGAAGAACAAATAGAAATTAACTGATATTAAAGGCAAAATCAAAGTGGGAAAGATTTTTGTGTTCTAAAATGCCTAGCAGCCTCACTGAGACTGGGAAAGGGATCCTTCAAAATGATTCTGTAAAAGTACAAGTGAAAAAAGATGCTTGCTTTTCTTTTGGAGTTTGGAAGGGTCAAGGAAACTAATGACACTTTCCCCACTTTATGCATATAAATGAAAGGGTAAAAACAAAGACAAGGATCTTCAGGGGTTTTTAGGTCCCTGATGTCCACTGAGATCAAAAAGGATTTGGACTCCCTGTTGATTTCAGGTTTATGACTTCTGAAACAGTAAAGGAGGAACAATTGTTCCTTTCCTTGAAATTGGCTGTTTTTCGGGGTACAGTAGTTCTGTAACCAAGCTGATGCATCAGTGTTTGTTTTTTCATTTTAAATGGTTAAGAATTAACTACTGTGTTGGGCAGGCTGGGAGAATAAATGGCTTAGTGGCTTGTAAAGTGGCAAATTTTACATTCTTCTTTATTTCACTCATTGCAGCTGATGCTAAGAATCTTGAAAACAGCACAATTAACTAGGCTGTTAATTTATTCTTTCTCTGCCTGTGGGTAATTTTACAGTGATTTTATTAAAAATATGCATGGTATGTACTCCGTAAGCAGAATAAAACCTGATACTAGAACACAAAATAACCATCTGAAAATAAAATCAAATTGATAGTATTTCCTTACTAGTTATTATTGCTTACCTTTAATGTCTAATTCCTACTTAAATCAAGAGGGCTTTATTGGACAAAATACAATACAGTCAAGCTATTATGGACCTCTTCAGCATCTATTTTTCAGCTGCTTTATAGCAAAACATGTCTTGCTCCTTTTTAATACCAGCTTCAGCCTGTATGATGGCCACTGCAGTGGCACTAGATATTTGAGCGAGTTCTCAGCATCTTTTGTCTTTACTTCAGTCTTGTCCAGCCTTCTTTGAGTGCCTGTGGTCAGCTTATGGTAGACAGTCATCACTGGGCAAAATAAGCCCTAAGCATGCATCCAGAGGCTGCTGTTCAGCAAGTATAGACCCCTGGAGTACTGGAGTCAGATGCTGTTTGTGAGACACACATGTTACCAGGAGTAACATCCTGTTTGACAGTGATGGATTGTTCCATGAATGGACCCTGAACACCATCATCATGTAAATGGAGATGATAAGAGAGGTTCTCATTTTTCAAAGGATAGTAGCTTTTGAGCCAGATGTGAACAAGATTTTCTTAACATTGCTATATGCTCTGATGATGTGGAAGTGCTATATGTATATTTTAAAACTTTGTAAGGTCATCTTTGCTTTTTCCAGCCTACTGAAGTTGCCCTCTTTCCCCAGCTTTTTTATGGAAAAAAAAGTTACTATTATTTGGCAGACAAGTGTGTAGTCCAATTAAGTATTAGGCAAGCTATCTAGCATCCTTAGGTACCATGTGACATATAGCTCCAAAGTATGCATCTTCTAGCAGCACTGCAGTCTCTAAGTAAACAGGTAAACTGACCTTTGCTCCTTGCTAAATCTCTCAGTAATTATTTTAAGCACAAGAGAACACAAAGATAAAGAGAGAGAGGAGCTAGAGAGAGGAGCCTATGAATGACTTGGTCTACTCCCAAGTCCTTTATAAACATCACATACAGCCCTGAACATCTCATTCTGTCTCATTGTATCTCAGATTTCTCATTGGTAGAACTGGCATCATAAAATGTGCTATTATCAAACAGGTCAATTGAGGTTTAACACAGAGCAGTGAATCAAAGATTAAGCACAGGAGGGGAAGCAGACATCATCTAAGTGGAGCCTGAGACACAAAAATCTGATCTGGACTTTAGAAATCACCTAGGGGGAAGAGGGAAGTTTCAGAAGTCAACCTTCATTTCTGGGTTTTGGACTTATGAAACCTCTGATGTACACAGCCATTTTCTGTGTGGTGGCTGCTAGAACCTCACCTGCTTGGGTAGAGCGAGGCTGCAAGGAGGGATCCAGAGCAAGGTTCAGATCCATACCGTGAGTTTTTCAAAATGTGAGGGTTCTGGATGCTCACTTCTGGGTTTGGGCTCACCTCCAGTTCAATATAGGTTAGTGAGTGTGCATCTCACTGTAGCAATTACTAAAGATATTATTACCTTAGTCTAATTATGCATGAATTGCCTGAGAGAACTCACTTTGACTGATCTGAGTATTAAAATTTATGGTTTATTGAAATTAAAACCCAAAGTATGTGCTGATGTCAGGGTCAGCTGTCTATAGACTACAGTGGAGGATGATAACTTGGTGAGAGTTAAAGGACTCCCTATACCACATTAATGATATTTCAGGTCTGCACTAATTAGAAAGCCAACCTGAAGCAAGTGCCTTTAAGCCCTAAAACCACCTCAGACCTTCTCATCTTCAGTAAAACAAACTCACATCTTTGAAAAGGAATGAATGTTTTTGGTGGTGATATTTATTGCATGTACTTGATTCACTCTCACGGGTTAGGTCCTATGAAGAGGTGGCAGAAGCACGGCTTGTGTATGGTCCTATGCATAGGTTGGGCAGTCAGTGAGCTCGGGTGGCCAAGGGATGCCACTTCTGCTGATATTTTGGGGAAAAGGGCAGGAAAGGAGCCAGAATCTGTCCTTAACTGTTGTCACTAAAGCCACTGAGCTTTTGTCTCTCAGCAGAGGCAGAGGAAAAAAGATATAACTATGGAGTGAAGGTAGAGCTAAGTTGCAATGGGGTTATTTTGAGCTAAGTATTCAACTTCTCTGTGTCCAACTACTGTAAAACCGTATTTAGAATCTTAAGTAGATTGTAATCATGCTTTCTATTCATGTGTGATGTTGTGAGTTTCATTTTTTTTTCTGTTAAAGAGTACTTTGACCCCCTCAGATAAGTTTTGCTATTAATCTAAAAGATATAGATCAGAAGAAGAGCTAGTGGAAGATGTTTTATTTGAGATAGTTTGAATATACTACTGCATATATTTTATAAAGACATGCATTTCTTTTAACTCTGGGTATCAGAATTATGTGAAAACAAATACAGTTGATGTACTAATATAAACCTGGTTTAGTTTTTCAAAAAGCAATTAATTGTCTCTATTTTTCCCAGGGACATTTTGCATATATCTCTGATCAGTCTAAACAAACAGCAGACTTTTCTCCCAGTAAAAGCCATTAATACTAGAAGAATTAAATTGATATTTGAATAATAAGCCTAATTTTTCAGGGCTATGTAAGTCAAGCAGTTGAACTCCCTCAAGTCTGAAAGACTGTGTCAACACAAGAAAATGCAAGAGTTAAATTTTAAAAACTAAATTTTATTTTATATTCAGTTCTAGAACTTATACTGTTACCTCAGTGATGTCAAAGACACAGTGCTCACAGTTTACTTCTCAATCTGGAAATGAATGTTCCTTGTGCTGTCAATATGTCTAAAGATTCTGACAGAATATAATGCACTTTAATACCCCAAATATTACAGACTGCAATGCAATTTCCTTTCCTTGAGAGCTTCTTCCCCAAATTTCTCAGCACTCCAGCAGTGAGCATATGGTCCTGAAAACGTGTTGCAGCTTGGTAAGTGCTGTTTCTTGGCTAGCTCTTGATGGAGAGCACCAGCACTGGAGTGGTGGTTTCCCAAAGCCCCTCTTTTACACAGACCTTCTGTTTGCAGCAAAGCAGCAGCAACACAGAAATAGTTACCAAATCTCTGCATTACTCATCTTCAGCTGTTCAGAAGGAATGTGTCTGAGTGGGAGCAGAAAATCATGTTGGATGTCAGAAGGGCATGAGGTGGGAAGGGGGGATAAATGCCCTTAGGAAGCCCTGGACACCATCTCTCCTTACTGGGGCAATAGAGAGAAACTACTGTTCTCGTACATAGATATGTCAATGCCACTGCAGAAGCAAAGCTGTTTGCTGTTCTGAAAGGTTTCTTGCTTGAGTTCGGCTATTTTAAGCTCAATGCATCTTTCCTGCCATGCTTCTCCACTCTTGCAGTGAATAAATTCTTGCTGCAATGCCACTGGTGTAAACAAAGTTACTCCTCATTTATACTATTGTGAGAGGGCAATCCAGCCCGGGTCTTACTTAAGTTGGTGGGGAGTTAGAATGAACCCACCATGCAGGTTGCTTCCACATTACTCTGAGGCATCTGGAACTGATGCTGCTGGAGACAGGACACTGCAGAACATGAACTTCAGTGTATTTGGTAGGCTGTTTTGCTCCTGTGGTCACACAAAATGGCTCTCAGTCTAGATGTCCATGGCTGGACCCATTCCCCTTCCTCTGTGTGTGTGTATTCAATAAATGGTAACTTATTTGTTCCATGAGTAAGCCTTTCATTTAAATCAAACTCATAGTTGGAAAAATCAATTAAAATTTTGCCGTTTACGTGTTACAAGGTGGTGTTCACTGCCAAGCAGCCTGAGATCTTACCGTATGCCTTACCTCAGCCACGTTGACAATTAGGCCATCAATCTAGAGAATTAACTTCAGCAAGATGTTAGTCATTCTTGGAAATTATAGTGCTCGTTTCTCTCTCTTTCTCTCTTTTGTATTTAAATGGTAGGGTTTTCAAGAATATTTTTACGGACCTAATTAATGCATGTGACAGGCTTCTGATGTAAGGTGGAAGAAATGACAATTAAACATCTTGGAATAAGCACATTCCAGAGACTGCACAAGCAAGCTTGTATGCCGGGTGCTGTGGGAGAAAGTGCTCAGCAACAAAGCAGCGATGTGTTTTCATTTGAAAAAACAGGATTGGGGCAAAAAAAAAAAAAAAAACAAACAGAAAACAATTCATTAGCATTTGTGAAGGAAGCTTGCAATAACCATTGGTGTTTTGTAATCCTGAGGTTTTGTAGTCATCTACAGGGTAAATTTTGTGCTATAAAAAACCTCTTATTTTAAGTTCCTACTTTGGACCCTGGAGATCGGGATGAGGTTAATGGCAGTGACACTGGTTAGCCACCAGATTTGGTTTGTGTCTGAAGAGATGCTGCATTGCTGACACATGGAATTCAAGGTGGACTTGAGTTTTTCTCCGTTCAAGTTTAAGCTCTTTTTCCATCTACTGCTGATGTACAGTAGTGGCTGTATTCTCGCTAACTCTCATGGTGTAACCAGTTCACCTTGCTGTGCAGAGCTCTGCTCAAAAAGAAAAGTGTAAATGAAAACCAGAGCTAACATTAATGGAAGTATTCATATTTCCAGACATGTCATCTCTGGAGGCTAACACTTGGCAAAAAGATGATAACATAGTACATAACAGACTATGACAGATTATGCCCACTTAGTCCTAGATTGTTCTCCAATAATAAAAGCATAAATGGGAACAATATATGATGTTTTAATAAAACAGCCACCTGAATTACAGAACTCTGTTATTTTATATTGTGACATAAAACAGTAGCTAGGTATTTCCTTACATATTTTGACTACCCAGATATACTGTCTATTCAAGGCTTTTGCTTTTTCAGATTAAGGAGATTGTTGGATTCCATGCGATTAATGTGGGACTGCTAGGAATAAACTAATAGTTTTCTTTTTGTGATATATGTTAAGAAAACAAATTCAGGCTCTCTTAAGAGGTGATATCCTTGCTCCCTTGAAGACAGAGGGAATATCTCCATTGACTCAGCCCAGCTGATATACACAGTTTAAGTTAGTCCAGCCGAGGTGAAATATCATAGAATCATGGAATTAACTATGTTGGAAAAGACCTTTAAGATCATCAAGTCCAACCATTACTCCAGGACTGTCAAGACCACCAGTAAACCATGTCACTGAGGGCCTCATCTCTAGGTGCCACAGGCTGATAGAAGCCAAATCCAGGAAATGGGTTTGTCATCCTCCCGTCTCACTGCAATCTTCCTTGTATCTGTTCAGCAATGAAGTTAGAACAGACAGTGGTTAAACTGCATTATCTCCTTATGATCAGGCAACCGCAGTTCTCTAAATCTGTTTACACTGGGAGATAATTGATGGATTTAAACACAGGGAGCTCTGTGATACACGTGCTTCCTGGCCAAAGCCCAAAAGCAGGCTGGTTCTAATCTGGGTTCAAAGTACCCATCCTGCCCAGAAGGACTCAGGCATCCTGTGAACATGGCCTGAGCTCGACAAGACACTGGGGTGCTGGTGAGGGACTGGGGCCCTACTGATACTCATCATCTCCCCCTTGCTACATTGCACTGGAGGTGCTGGTCTTCATGCAAGAGGTTTCACTTGCTGCCAAGGTACATCTAATTCCTAACAATAATGGGCTCCACGTAGGATGAGGGTCCTAGAGCTCTGGCTAAATGATTTTTTAGGTTACTGTATTTAAAGCTTACATCAGCAAAGTACACAGAAAACAAAAGTAGCTTTTCATGGGGCTGTAAGACAATTCTACATCTTGTTCAGTGTCTGCATGGAGATGCGAGTAACAATAACTTTAACTTCTAGTACATGTATATACACACACCAAGTTGTCACTTTCTTGGGATAAGATTGTGCCTATAAAATGATTAGTGTTCTACTGATTGTTTTAAAATAACTCAAGCAGCATCTGAATTTATTTACATACATGATACTGCCTTTCATAAACACAGCTGTATGCAGAATGCCAATTCAAGGATATTTATGGAAGTTCATCCAACAGTTCAGCTGAGAGAAAAGCAACTCACTAACCTAATCTCATTTTCCCTCCAAAGGGCTATAGATGTAGTAAGTGGCAACCACCCCATTGTTCCTGTGCCCTGAACACCTAAAGATGTGAAGGGGCTTTGGATGATTGAGTGAGCCTGTACGTTTGCTGCTGCAAGGATGTTGGAGGATCTTATGAGAGGAAACCCACCCATGCTGAGTGTTAGCCACCATCCAGCACCACTTAGCCCTTTTCCATGTATCAGTCAGAGTCACCCAGCCCAGGTATCCAGGGCTTGTGGTAGGGGAATAGGCAATGGGGTCATACCTCTGCTGCCTCCTGGAGTCCTGCTGCTCCAGGCAGCTTCCTGCTTTGCTCACGCCCTGCTCATCTGATGTGTTTGTGCTGTGAGAGCTGGGACTGAGTGACAGCAAAATTATGGATATAGGTCAAATTCCATTAAGACCACACCTTTAGCAGCACACATTCACCCTCTGGAATTTAATATTGCTCTTCGTTTAGCGATTTCCTTCTCCCCAGTTGTTTGCTTTTGAATTTAGGATAATACAAGTCATTATTTGAAGTAGGCTATTTAGAAAGCCCTGCACTGTTATTATTTAGTAAGCCAGAGTTACATTATCACTGGCTTCAATCTATGTTTGATGAAAAGATTTTTCTTATTTAAGAGGCAGAAAAAAAAAGTAAAAGTCTTTAATGGTTTTTGTACCTATTCCAAGATCATCAACATGCAGTATAATTAGAAAGTTCTTGTCTCGTTTAAAATCTTTTTTCTGTCTCATGGGACTTCAGCATTAAAAATGCAAGATTTATGTATATCATATAATTATTTATTTGTAGTACAGCAGCACTTAGAGGTATCATTCAATCTTGGGGCCCCATTTATGTGAAACTCTATATTAGCAATAGCACTATTGAGTCAGACTAAAATCCCAAGCTGAAATTGTGCTAAGTATTGTACAAATATATTGCAGTGATCGCTGGCTGGAAGAATTTATGTTATAAGTACTTCAGACGGACAAATGGTTAAGATAGATAGGAGAGAGGAAGGACTACTTGCCCAAATACATCAGATGAGAAATTGAAGTGTATCATGATCCAAGACCAGATTTAGGTATGTAGAAAGTTGAGTTAGGAACCTGAAGGTCTTCGTTGGTTCTGGTCCTTGTGAGGATTTAACTACCTTGCACGTGTAGCCTTGCTCAGGGTGCTGGTCACTGAAGGTAGGATTTCTTAGAGCCTACTGCAGTGCTTCCAACCAGAACACCATGGGTCAGAATTTTTGATGTTTGCTTTTGTGTTAGCTGTGACTTCTGTAGGTCTGTGGTCTGGCTCCCTAAAAACAGACAATGATTTCCTCATTAATCAAACCTGTATTAAACCTAGGAGGAACCCATGTCACCAGGCAGCCTTCCAGACCATTTTGAAAGCTGAATACTAACAAGATATATTATGCCCCTCTGCTTCATTCTCTTTCTTGGGGTACTGAATGTAGCATTTAGCTTTCTTTGATCATTCAGGCTATTTGCTCTTTATATTTTACATTTCTGAGTTAGGGTAATTCTTGAAAGACAGAAAAGACACCATGTTTTCAAAAAGACCACTATGCAAAAGGCAGCTTTTTTTGAACCATTGCTAGGAATACAAAGGAATTAGTAAGTAGGAAAGGTTATTTTTCTGACTAATTGACAAAATCAGAAGTAGGCATTTAGGACCCAAAGATTTATCTGTTTAAGATCTTCCCAAACAGCTAATAACTGACCAAGAGTCAGTGGACAGCTGCCTTCAGTTAGGTGCAGGATTTGGCCTAGTGGGTCCATGCACACAACAGAGTAAGTTTAACTGGTCAGCAGAGAAAGGGAAATCCTCACTGGCTTGGCTGAAAGTTTCTGGAGCTATGCATAGTCTGTGTCCATATGAAAGTAAGTCCTTCTTCATGAAAAATCAACTCTAAAAAGGCAGGTGGGGACAAATCTAACCAAATGTATTTACAAATCTCATTTAAGGGTTTTGGACGGGGTTTGTCACTTGAATGCTTTATTTTAACAATGTCCCGAAAGCCATAGGAGCAAATAGCAAATTGGTCCCTTTTCTTCTGATACATGTAGGGCTTTTGGAATTCAGAAGCAGATGTCTAAATGAATATATGTATGTGTTCCTTGTATTAACAATCCCATTAAACTGTGATGCCCTTCCCACCCACCCCCTTTTCCAGAAATATATCTTATCATTAGCTGCTATCTGGAATTGACAGCGGAGTAATTTGAACTCTGGCTCCCAAGGGCCTCCTCCTTTACTTCCTGCTGTAGGAATAAGGTGTGTATTGATTAGATATCAGACTGTAATTGGGCTCCAATCTCTCTGCCTCAAGATATATGATGGAGATGACAGGAAACAGATACTCTGTTGCTACTTGTAAATAGTCTGGTTGAACAAAATGGTTTGTAACCACTTCAGTGCCATAGTCTTTTATTACCAGAATGGGGTTGCTTTATCGCTGGTTTTGATGGCTTTTCATAGGGAAATAATATCTTTCTTTCCGAAGGAGCTACAATAATTTTAAACAAATTGAATCCCCCTTTTGAGGACCAAAAATAATTATCTAATAGTGCACAGCTTGGTATAATTACAGAGTGAGCATGTCACAGACATGAAACTAATTAAGTCCACAAGCCCAGTCTGGCATCCATTGACTAATTTATAAGAGAAAAAAAAATATGGTGGTCAGAATGAGGGCAGAGCAGTTGACGTCATCTATCTGGACTTGTGCAAAGCGTTTGACACTGTCCCACACGACATCCTTGTCTCTAAATTGGAGAGACATCAATTTGATGGGTGGACCACTCGGTGGATAAAGAACTGGCTGGATGGCCGCACGCAAAGAGTTGTGGTCAATGGCTCGATGTCGGGCTGGAGACCGGTAACGAGTGGTGTCCCTCAGGGATCAGTGTTGGGACCGGTCTTGTTCAACATCTTTGTCGGTGACATGGACAGTGGGATTGAGTGCACCCTCAGCAAGTTTGCCGATGACACCAAGCTGTGTGGTTCGGTTGATACGCTGGAGGGAAGGGATGCCATCCAGAGGGACCTCGACACGCTTGTGAGGTGGGCTAATGCCAACCTGATGAAGTTTAACCATGCCAAGTGCAAGGTCCTACACCTGGGTCGGAACAATCCCAGGCACAGCTACAGGTTGGGCAGAGAAGAGATTCAGAGCAGCCCTGCAGAGAAGGACTTGGGGGTGTTGGTCAATGAGAAAATGAACATGAGCCGGCTTCAGTGTGCGCTCGCAGCCCAGAAAGCAACCGTATCCTGGGCTGCATCAAGAGGAGCGTGACCAGCAGGTTGAAGGAGGTGATCCTGCCCCTCTACTCTGCTCTCGTGAGACCTCACTTGCAGTATTGTGTGCAGTTGTGGTGTCCTCAACATAAAAAGGACATGGAACTGTTGGAACAAGTCCAGAGGAGGCCACGAGGATGATCAGGGGACTGGAGCACCTCCCGTATGAAGAGAGGCTGAGAAAGTTGGGGCTGTTCAGGCTGGAGAAGAGAAGGGTGCGTGGAGACCTCAGAGCAGCCTTCCAGTATCTGAAGGGGGCCTACAAGGATGCTGGGGAGGGACTCTTCATCAGGGACTGCAGTGACAGGACAAGGGGTAACGGGTTCAAACTGAAACAGGGGAAGTTTAGATTGGATCTAAGGAAGAAATTCTTTACTGAGAGGGTGGTGAGGCACTGGAATGGGTTGCCCAGGGAAGTTGTGAATGCTCCATTCTTAGCTGTGTTCAAGGCCAGGCTGAATGAGGCCTTGGGTGTCATGGTCTGGTGTGAGGTGTCCCTTGATGTAGGTCACAAAAACAAGTTCGTAAATACTGGTTAAAGGGAAGGTGTGCACAGTCAATCTAAACTTCAAATGACACCCAAGCTTGTAATCTTAAAAGTATATTCTGATTGCGGGGTGACTGTCCCACAACTTGAAGGAAATGCAGCTTCTACTATTCATGCTGAAGGTTTGGAAAAAAGATAAATCTAAAATATAGACTGAGGGTGAAAACTCATGGCCTTCTGAGAAGTAACAGACTTGGGTTTGTTTCCTGAGCTTATCTTTTGGGCTTTTTTTAAATCCCACAAAAGACAATCCAGAATAGACAATCAGTTTATCCCAATCAGTGATTTATCTGTGGGATTCTTGAGGCCTTGTGTGACAATTTCAAAGCTGTGGACCAAAGTAACTAATGTGTTGCAATAATATATTTAGCGCCTGATTAGGCAAACCACAAAGAAAATAGAGGGAAGTGGGGGGAAAAAAAGCACATTCCCTGGCTGAGAAGTTATTGAATATTTAAAGCTTGGGAACAGATAGTTTAGGGAGAAGCAGATTTCAATGACTTCCACTCTGTAAATAAATTGCGAAATCTAATGCTCTAGTACTTCATTTCTGTCTTTCAAGTGTATTTTGGATGGCATTTGTATCACATTTATACCCCAAACATAGTTTGATTTTGCATACAAGACATTTATATTCTGCTGCTCCTCAGAGTGACCTTAATGTGATTTATTGACAAAGCGATGTAGAGCTATTCTATTTTTTGAGCAATAGCAGAAGGGAGAAGAAAATATTTGTAGTTTTTAATAAGATCTACCATGCATACATATATTATCTATGATGTGTATTTCATGCATCTCTGTTGTTATTGAAGGTGTAATTTTCAGTTTCCTTTCCTGTAATGCCTGATTTTCTTCTTAATTGCCCCAGTATCGTAGCAGTGGAACTCCACATGCTTCATCTGACTTCTTATTAACTTTAACAGTGCAGAGATGTGGAGGTTTTGTCCCTTCCCTCTCCCACGTGCATATCTTTGCTACTGACACATTACATTTAAATCATATAATAAGCCTCCTAACCAAACCCCTGAAAGTCCAAGTTCTTTGGCTGTCAGTGAAAAAAGAAGCAAAAAGAAATAACTTTCACAGTGACTGATCTATAGTGGTGTTAGCCCTGTTTATGAAAAGTCAGAAAGCAGTCCTATGAGTTCAGCTCTCTGCTTTTAGACCTGGGGAGTTAGAATAAGAAAATCAATATGAGTAACACTGAAGCAGGAAGTAATGAACGGAAGGGAAAGCTTTTAACAGTAATCTGCTCGGATCTCAAAACAAGGTGTCTAACCACAGCAAGGTAGCAAGTCTGCAGAGCTTGACACACATGGACATGCTGAGCAGACGTTGTCACCTAACAGCTTTTGACGTTCCCCTACTTTGTCTCAGATAGACCATTCTGAGTTGAAATCCACTGAAGGTGTTAGACTGTCCTTTTTGATGAATTGAGCATCCTGACTCCTGTTTGCAGATGAGCTGGTGGAAATGCTTGATCAAGTAATTCCTAACCTCTGTATCTCTATCCACTCTGATGCTTTCCTGGAAGTTGCTGCCTAAGTGCAATGTGTAATGAGCAAATAACTTTTTAGTTTCAATCTTCAGGGTTTCAGACCTGTGCATTTCAACCCTGTAGTCTGTGCCCTGCTCTCCCTCCCTCTGCTGCTCCCCACAAAAATTCCAACAGAAATCCATCAGAGCAGGTTTGGCTGGGGCACTACTTTAATTTCGTATGTTTATAGCACTGTCAAACAAAAATGAAGCAAGATGAGATCCACTTCATCACATAGCTAACCATAAAAGGTTAACATTTCATACTCACTCATGGTGTACTTGTGTGCCTGAAATGGGGACCAGGGAGTGAACCATCTTGTGGGCTCATATGGACTCGAAAACTTTCCTCTTAACCATTCTTCAGGATTGATTTGTGATAATGTTTTTTTACTTATTAGGACTAAGTAGAAGGGGCAGTGCAACTGTATTAAACACACACATGCATGTAAGCAGATCCAGGCAAGAACTGATACATGTATTCCTCAGAAAAAACAGAAAGATGTCATTATACTTTATCAAACTGCTGGTGTCAGCACAGTATCTTCAAAATCCTGTTTGGACCACAGAATGGGTAGAGCAGAACATCTATGGAAAGAAAATATTAGGAAACTTGGAACATGGGAATTTATGGATGTCAAGGTTAATTTCCAGGGTTATAAATTATGGAAATTGTGGCAAATACAACTTTGTTTTAAAAAAAGAACAAGTCCTTAATTTCTGGTTTGAGTTGTGGAATTTGACATTCTCGCTTGCTCCTCTGCCTGATGCTAACAGTATTTCTAGATGGCAGTAGAAGCTGTGTTGCATTTTATTAGTATAGTTACTCTTAAAGTAATTTGTCCCATTTCATTTCTTTGTCTCCAGGCAATTCCAGACAGCAGGCCAGTCAATTAGAGACCAGTAGAATACACATTTTATTATGAAGGATCAAATAAACGCTGTCAATATAGGATATGCTTACTCTTTAGAACATGTCTACACAGTCGGGTGCTGTCACAGGCTAGCTTCAAGCCACTGGGGCATGAGCCAGCTTTGGTCAGGAAGCCATTGAGACACATTAGGGTGTGAATGTGTCTACAGTAAAAAGTTTTGCCTTTCAGGTGGATTTATCAGCATCTTCACAGTCTATGCTAACATGATATATGCCTTCCAGACTAGAAATGACTGAGGCTTTGGTGTTCTGGGCAGTTCTTAATGTGTGCCTGTTTATGTGTGGCTGTAGGCAAACTGTAATTCTTCTTTTGCAAACTGTTCTCCAAGACTAGGTCTATTGGCTTGATCTCTTCTTGTCATGCAAATCAAGCTGAAATCAGCAGAATTAGGTAAATGTAGATGAGATGAATAAGCCAGCACTCCTAATCCATTAGGACTGCTTACTTGAGTTAGGACGATAGATATGAGAAAAGATTTGCAAGATAAGGCCTTTAATCATTAGAAATCCACATGGAAAAATCTGCTTAATCTGGAAGTCTCCCAGGGAACTGGCTGAATAGCCAGTGATTCTAAATAGCTTTGATTCTTAATGGGGACAGCGATTCTATTTAATGGGAATATCTTCAGATGATTTAATGTTGCTTTGGGCATTTTATGTATCTTGGTCTTATGCTGGTCGTGTTTGTTTGTTTTTCTACCAGGAGCATTTGATGTTTTTATGCTGTGATATATGCAGTAGGGGCATGTTTTGGGGCACCCCTACCAGTTCCTAGCTGTTGGCTACCTCCTTTTGTATCAATTACACATGTTGGGTTGCCTTAATAGCAACTTTGCTGCACTTAGTGGCTTTGGAATGCAGAAGTCTGCATTTTTACATCTGTGGAGAAAGTGGCTTCACCTAACTGCATCATCCCCAGGGCATCACCAGTGAAAGCATTGTGGAGTGGGTGCTTTCTCGTCATGGGAAGATGCACAGCTCTGTGTCGGGTGTTTTGCCATGTGAGCTGTGCTCTGTTCTGTTCAGGTCAAACATTGTTGATAAATCAACAAAAGGGAAGTAGAATGGTGTTTGGATGAGGACATGCTGGGTACCCCTAAGAAAATGGCCTTTTCCACAACATATCACAGGTATTGCACTGTGTGCATCTGTCAAAAGCCAGCTGTATCAGAATAGATCAGAAGAAAATAGGCCAGTGCAAAGAGAAGCAAGCTGTCCAGGTAAGTATGAAACTCAGTAGACTTACTGTCTTAGAAAATCACATTTGGTGCCCATCACCACTGCGCTGGAGACGAGCTTTCTGTGTGAGATTTGGCTGTGAATTTGCAGAGGCCCCAGCTTTTCTTAAATACTGGATGAAACAAAAATCCAGGAGATACTTTGATTTTGCAGATGCTTTGATATATTGTGAAGCACAAAGCTCAACCTTCCCCTCTGTCACCAAATTTCCATAGTTTATCATCTTCTAGTGCAAGTGCTACATTTGCTAATGAAAGTAAAATGCAACTGAAGGAGAAAAAAAAGTTTATTGACATTCATCCTTTCCCTGCTGTCAGTTTCTTAATTTAAGAACTAGTGCTTGTGTCCATTATTGCACTCTATTTCTTCAGGATGTAACGATGGGAGGGAAGAGCCTAAAGGATGGGACAGTTTGATAAAGTTCCTCTGTTGGATGCCAGGTTTTGGCTGGGATTCTTGGAAAATTTTGGTCTATTAACTGATGTGTAATTCAGAGTTGGGAGATATTGTGTGCTGGTTTCTGACCTTTACAAATACTAAATCATGAAAAAATCTGATTTATTAAATTTCTCCTCCCTTCCCAAAATCTTGCCAAATTGGTCATGACCACAGTAAGTGAACTGAAATGACTTTGGTATTTGTATCATATATAAAATGTTTATTTTGGGACATAGTTTGTGAAAATATTAATGCAAGATAGTTTTGGCCAGAATGAAGCTTATAAAGAAATAACATTTAATCATTAGAGACTGAACTGCACTCAGGCTGAACAGTGGTGTTCAAGATGACTTCTTGAATCAATTTATTCTATTTCTGTATTAAGCTTCAACCTGGCAGAGCCCTAGGGTTGTCCATAATTCTGTAGATGGTACTATGTCAGTGTGCTCCTAAGTGCTGCCTGTAGCATTGGATTTATTAGAATGTTACTATCCTTAAAAAAGTAGGGATTTTTTTTTGGTCTCTCTTGGCTTGAATAGGCAATAGCATATTTTAGAAGAATGATATAGGTCTTTCTGTTCTGCACCAGACCATTAGCTCATTTTTTCAATACCAAATACCTATGAAGATGGTAGAACTTGAATTAGAATATTATGAATTAACATCTCCGTGGAGTAAAGTTCATCTGAGTCTTCATCATATATACTTTGGCCTTATAAGACATTAACTATTCTGGTGACACCTAGACTTATATATAAAATGTACTTAGTTTTAAACATATATATAATTCTGCTAACAGACCTGTTGTGCCAGAGACTGGCATATGGACTTAACGCGTGAATTTGATCTTCCTCTTCAAAAGAAAATATATACAGAAATTGTAATCTGATTTCTTCTTTATGTACATTTGTAGATAGACATGCAAAGCATGCAGAGAGCTCAGAACCCTAATAAATGGGATGTTAGCACTATTCATGCATTTTATTCTCTTTTGCTATCAAATTAATTCCAAAGGTAAATTTAGGACAGTTTGTTTGGGTTTCGATTCAATTTTAAAAATTTTGCTTCTGAAGTTGTTCATTTTTATAGTCCCTCCTAACATGTACATCTTCTGTGTGATCTATTTGCATGTTTGTGCTGTTCTACAGCAAGAGCAATGTTTTCTGCTGGGCCATTCAGAGCAGGAGGAGACTGGACCAGGTAATCAGTGCATGGTGCTGCAGGCTGGCACCCAACCCTAACAAGAACCTTGACAAGTTGCTTTGAGTACCATATAAGAGGAATTGTCATCCTATGTGTTCGGGGAGATTTTGGATTTGGTAAATGGAAACTGGGGAGGGAAGGTAGTATCTGTTTATAGGTCAGGTAAGGTTATGCATTGCCTGGAGTGACTTTGTTTTGCCCAAGCCTTGGATCATCCATATTCTGAGGCTTAGCTCTTCTTTTTTACCCTAAAAAACCTCTCGGTTAGCCCTTTGGAAAATGATAACGTCAGTGAAGTCATTGCGGAATTAGATGTTAGGCAAACCACTGGATATTTTGTTAAATAAAATGGTCCTTGCCAATATTTTGCAATCAGTACTTTAAGTTTAAACCACATTTTAAAGTTAAAATGTGTCTGTATCTATGGATGGATAGATAAACTTGTGTATGTATACCGTAAAGCCTAAACCCTTCATTAATTATAGTACTTTTTTTCATTGCAGAGATCTTTAAAATAGATAAACAGCAGTTCTGAAATCTGAACCGGAGGGTGAAACACTTGTAATGGTTTTAAGATACTTAGAAGGAGACATATACAAGGAACCGGCTATTTCTTAGCAAGAAAAATACTTTTGAGAATCTTTCCATATTCCAGGTATCGTCTTCAAAACCACATCTTATAGGAATCTAATCTCCATATTCAATGACATCATCATTAAACATTAACACATCACAACATATTTATCATTTTAACATTACTTTTCAGGATCAGGTTTAAATTATGGTCTGTAAAAACAACGTAGGTCCTGTTCTTTGTCTTTTTTATGTTTTTTAAGAAAGATGTGTTCTTTTCCTATAAAATGAGTATTTAATACCAAGTGAAAAGATGAATTGAAAATGGTCTTTGTTGGCTTTGACATTTAGCAGTGATGGATCTGATAGGAGAAAAAAGCTGCACGATTAAGGGGCAAACAAAAAAATATGCGCAGTTAACAACAATCTGAAATAAAGATGACACTACATTTCATACAAGCTGTTACTTACTGTGGGAAAGAAAAGGGCTTTGGTTCACAAATGCTCTGCATGTGGCATATATTTTTCTTCTTTTCTGATCACAATAGGCCATATTAAAACTTGCATCCAAGCAGGCCTGTATGCAACTTCTGTGACTTCCTCAATTCTTGGACTTAAAATGAGAGCTTTAGATTTCAAGAAAATAAGAAAAATTGTTCAGCAAGAAGTTTTTAAAACACTTTAAAAAAATTCCTTAAATTTAATTCTTCAGCTGATGATCTTAATAATTTATTTATAGAAACTTGAAGGTAATTTTTCAGTCTCAGTTCAGCTGCTGCCTGTAATGCAACTGTTTTCTGCAACTCCCCCAAATGCAGGGCTGCAGAGCCTGTAGTGTTTTCACCTCCTTATTCTTGATCTGTGTGTTGGCTATGTAATGGATTATAAAGGTAAACACAAAATTTCACAGCATTTGCAGTAATTAAACTCTCTGAACTCATCTATAGAAGCTGACATAAATACACAGCTGTACAAGGTTCTGTTCAGGTTTGCACCATTGCACATGGCTTGTCCACGGATAGTCTCAGGCGGATCTCCGATTTGAGAGGGTTTCAAGGCTTTTGATTCCTCTGAATAGACCTAAATGTCCTTCTGTGAGTACCAGGCCTTACAAACATGTTTCAAAATGAGGCTTCAAAAATAACGATTAATTTCTGGCTGTTTTGGTCACACATTTCTTCATTTAGACAAAGGAAACCCTTCTGAAGAAGGTCTGAGGATCATCAGGGTCTGGGCAAGTGAGGTCTTGTCAAACTCTGATAAACAAATGTTCTTAAAATTGAATAGGTTGTTTAGTGGCAAGAGCCATTATTTCTTTATCTCTGCTTGTTCCTTTCTTTCTTTACTAAGATACTGCTTTCCTGTGTCCTGTTAAATTCCTCATCCTGTTAGGAGAGGGAGAGAAAAAAGGAGAGAAATATTGTACTGAACTGCACAGACATATTGTCATTGTGGTTTCCTATTAACTTTTTGCTGATTCCTGCTAACTTATCATGTGCTTTAATGTTCTGTTACACTTTCCAGCATCAGTGTGTCTCTAGTGCTTTGTCTCTGAAGCACTAAAACTTGCTGTTTGCTGTTTTGCTGTTGTCTTCATGTAAAATAGCCTCCTTAGGATCACAAGAACAACGGGGCCAGTTATTTTTATCAAATGATGTTTTTCAGGATCTGGAAAGGTTGCAATATCAGCCTCTGCTCTGACCCTTAAAACAAAATCACTTCCATTCACATTATCTTTGGTGTGTGGGAAACAGCCGGAGCCTGAATATTCTTTTTATCCTCACTCCATATTTTTTTCTTTTCTCTTTTCACATTTGCTCGGTTCCTGTTGAAAATGCATCTAACCTATAAACGAACAGCCTCCTCTGTGTTCATTCCCCAGCATTCTCCAAATATTCACATTCTTAAAATGCCACCTTCTTCCTTATTTTCTCAATTCTGTATTTGTTTATACTCAAAAGCTTCTTTGTAGCTGCCTACACTGAGCTGGGAAAACATATAGTCTAGTCTCCTTTATTCAAATGTACAGTAGCTTGTTAATGTCTTTGTTACCAGATACTAGCAAGCTTTATCGAGGACAAATCCATGTGCCAGTGAAACTGTACATGAATGTTCCCAAATGTATGTGATGTTCTTCAAATTAATTAGATTCCATGGAATATATTCCCATCACAATGTGAAGAGGATTTAAACATATAACTCCCATTAATGTTAATGGGAGTTGCATGCTTGAATCCCAGCATTTCTAGACAGGAATAACATTGGTTTAAATGAAACCAGTGTCCACCTTACTGTAAATTATTATGAATTATGACTACAGTTTTCTTCTATGGATGGAAAGGGAACACGTGCTACCAAATCACCTATTTAAAATACTTTGTATTGCTAACATTGCTGGATGAGGAACCTGCACTTAACTGCATCAATCACTTGCTACTGGAAATTTTGCTGTGTCACATTAAAAAGGTAGTCCAGCAATTGTTCTGAAAGTAATAGAAATGAGTATAAAGCAGCATTCTCTTCAGCAGAAGGAAAGAATCATCATCTTTCTTGGTAGCACATATGCTGTTTTCATGAATATGAAATTATATGTATACATAACTGGAACATCCACTCACCAGTAGGAAACCTACTAGCTTCTCAACATGGCCTGCTTAATTACGTTTTTCCTAAACCAGAATAATACTTTTCTTGGCAGTTTTGTTTCCAGATATTATTTTACAGTAGTTAGTGATACAGTTTTTTCACAGTGCTGGAAATGCAGCAGTCATGCAATTATCCAAATGAACAAAATCACTTACTATGGACCATAAATAGATAAGTAGGGAAATTGTACTGGTTAAGGAAGTTTTGGATTACTTTATGTCAGTCTTCTCAAATTTATTAGTTAGCATCTGTATGTTTATCAGAGTAGACTAGTCATTAAGGGAACAAATAACAATTTCTTCGGAGATACAGTGCAAGCAGGGTAGACTAGTGTTTTGGGTGAACATCTTTGTGTCTTCCTGGAGTCTGCACGAGGAAAGTGCTCAAACCAGGATTTGTTCTGATGTGACTTGTGCCCATGGGCAGCTGTGCCTTTGAAATCCTGCTATGGAGTACGGAGACCAGATTTCTGACATCACATAGATTCCCATAGAAACTGATTTTGTAGTCTCCAGGGCAGGATTATATTTTGTTTGCAACAGGATGCAAGGATGGCCTTGGAAGGAGAAACCGTTTGCATAGCAAGAAGCAGATGTAACTGCTAATGAAAATGACAGCCTGTTTCTCTATTCCTCACTTGCTCCTGCATGAAAATACGGCTGTAATGTCATGTAATCTTAGGATAGGTTTTATATTCCTAAACCAACAAAGCCACAAACAGAAAGGAGAGAAAGGGGATAATTCTGTGTAATATAATTCCATATGGCAGTGGGCCAAATTGATTCTCTACTGGTAAAATCCCAAATCCTGTGTATGAAAGATTACTTTGGGAAGGAAAAGCAACGTTGGTGCTTGGTTTACATGGCATATGTGTTGGAGAGGCTGAGGACCAGAGCACAAAATGCATCTGGTGTTCTCAAAAATGTCCTTAATTGTCTCAGAAGAAACACTCGCCCTCCTAATTCTGTCTTCAGTCAAATATATAGGGAAAAATGGTTTCTCTAATACAGCCATGAGCTGGGGTTGTTAAGTGGGTGATCTAAGGGAGGAAGCCTTTAATCCTGAAAAATATTTCAGCTGATTGTCCAAATTTGAGTCTCTTTTGGTTAGTAATGAACTTTTTCCAACTACTCTATTTCATCCTCCAACATCATAGTTTTTGGTCCATTCCTCTGGTGCTGCCTGTCCCTTGTTCCACAGAACAACGCCACTCAGACAAGTAGTAGGTCTGCCGGTTTGTACAATCATAAGTACAGAGAAGCATTCAGAGGTTGGGAGACAGCTATCACTGATCACGTGTCAACATCTTCAAAAGTCATCTAGGTATGAGCAAACTGTTGCTCAAATACAGCGCAGTTCCTTCCTGATTATTCAGTGCTTTGCTTATTATACTAATCTGCAAGCTTTCTGTCTGCAGCATCATCTCTTATGCTGGCTTCCTTACAATCTTCTGATTCATTTACATCTCAAAACACCCATTCCTGTTCCTTGAGTATCTGAGAAGTGAATTTAACCTCAACACTTGTGGAAACTGGAGGTGTTACATAGTCTTTGTCTTACCCCTCCCATTCCATCAGACTTTTTACTTATTTCTGCTTCTACTACTTCCATGATTGGAAAGGGTGGAAACTTTTTTTTCCTCCCCCATCTTTTCTCATGATGTCACTGCATCTTATCACTGATTGATTTGCATTGCATGAGTCATGGAAAAAATGGAATGCCTCATCTCCTAAGCCAACCACTTCCACCTCCACTTTCTGTCCTGTCTCCCAGTTCTGCCATGTGAGTTGTCATGCTTGATTCATCTCTCTTATTTCTGTTGCTTCATCACACAAGTGGTCAGAAGTCCTGCTGAAACATTTATGTTGACTCATGATTAAGTTGGTAGATAAAGGGTTCACTGGTACTTTCCATTAGGTTAGACTGTTCCAAGATCTAAATCCTTCAGCGCCTTTGTCCATCAGATAGTATATCTAGCTAGTGTTAAACTAGGAAGAGATTAATTGAGGTGGTTTGAATGATTTACCGGGGGGCTGGGAAGGACCCTGCACTGGGCCATATTGTGCCGGAATGTTGTTTGAGTGGAAGCAAAGGCACTAAATTCTTTTTCTTCCCTTCACTGGTTTGACATACAGTGACCCAGAATGAGTGTATCCTTGTAGTCCAGCTGGATAGAGAAATTGTTCCCTCTGAGCATCCCTCTGCAGACTGCAACCAAAGACATCAGGAAGAACAGGGGTGGAGTTCTGGTGGTTGTATAGGCACAGTTCTCAGCAGTGGAGTTAGTGCTTCTGGGTATTTTAAGGTAACGTGTTAGTCTAATTTATCAGTTGTGTGTACGGCTGGAGTCTAAAATGAAAGGAGAGATGTGAGCATCAAGCAGCCTTCAGTGAGCAAAACCTGAACAAAAAAAGGCTGTGTTCTTGGTCCTAGCTTGCTAAAGTATTTTATTCTTATTCTGATTGGCACTGACCAACACTCCTACTCACCTAATTTAAAAGAGCATAACAAAATGCATTTCCAACTTAGTAGAAGTAAGTTCAGTAAGAGGATTGCTTGTATTACAAAGGCTTTGTAAAACAATGTTTGTTTGGCTAAGATGGGCTGGACAACACATCCTGTGGGATTTTGCATCACTATTAACTGCAAACTGGCATTTTCTTTTCTGATTTGCTCAAGGTAGGCAACTCAGTCCAAGACACTTGAAATTGCAGCAGGCAGGCTGAGAAGGAAGGCACCAGCCTAAATTCACCTATACAAAGTCATGGTTGGATTTGCACAGGCATAAGAGCAGAATCCACCTCACTGCTATCTAAGTATCTGTTGAATCCTGCTGATTCCTATGTGCTTCCCAGCTCTTAGGAGAGGCCCAATGGCCCATTGGTTTTGGTTACCGAGACAGCAGGGCATGGGATATGCACTGAGGAGTGTGGCAGGAGCGTGGAAGGAGAGTGGTCAGCAGATGATACAGAGGATTTATTGGGAGAGGGAGTGGGATAAACAGCATGGTGCCATTTTTTGAGACATACAGAGGGGGAGAGCAGGGATGTATCTTTCTCCTGGCTTATTGTTTGTTTTGTTCTCCTCATTTGATTCCCTTATTGATAAAAACATTAAATAAATTGAAAATTGATATTATTGATAAAGACATTATATAAATATAAAATTACGTGGGAAAGCTGTGAAACACTTGACTAAGGTGTTCAGCTCTGAGCATCCCTTTGTATGTGGGTAAACCAGATTTTAACATGACAGTGGCGCAAAGCGGAGGATTGATGTTCCTTATTTGGTATAGCTCTTTATCACTTTCTTTGGACTTTCACAATCCCTCAGATAACATTGCTGGAAAACCTATTTATGGAGAAATGTTGACCATCATACTGACGGATGCGTCATCTTTATTCCTTCTAGTCTGCTGTTGTCTGGGTGCCTTCCACTGTATTACAGCTCCCATTGCTCAGCATTATACTTGGGAAAAGTGCTTGCCTGTTTAAAGAGAGGGGAAGAAAGAGAGAGGTGGAGAAAAAAGGGCTTGTGAGCCTATGGTGAACTTAATTAACATCACTGGAGGGACAGCAATAAAGTACTTAACAGGGCTAAAGTAAACCTCACAAGTCGTGAACGAGTCAAAATATTATTGACGTTTTCAATTATTTGCAGTTGTGGGGGTTTCGTTTTCTCTGACGATTCCTCAAAATAATAAAGCACTTAAAAGTTCTGCTCTCACTTGGCTGACCTGGCTCTCCTGTGGCAGCACAGCATGTTACCCTGGGAGGGAGCTGAGCCGGAGCCAGCGTGGGCCGAGGAGCGCTGAGAAAGCAGTACATGCAGTCCCTCAGGAGGGGAGCAGCTCGCATTCATCTCTAGGGGCTCTTCCTGCCTGCCCTGTATTATTTATTTTACTATTATTAGCATTTCTGAGACACCAATCGCTATGGTAACTGGGTGCCCGTAATATCTTCACATTTATGTGATTCTTTTCACCAACAGTTTCTCTGTACTTCACAGTTACTAATTACTTTCACCCTGCACGCATGGCCCATTGCACTTTCTAGGTTATTAAACCTGAAGATTTCTTATAGATGGGAAGACTGAGGTGCAGAGGGTTTAAGGGCTAAATGTTGATGGGTCTCCTCACTCCTGGACCTGCCTCTCCTGCATTTCAGCTTCTTTCCTTGGCTTCCTAGGCAAATGTTGCAACAGGGACTTTAAACCAACAACCCTATAGGTTTCATCTTTAAATTGTACCCATCGCTTTCCTTCTGCTTGCTGAGCATTTGAGACCTAGTGCTGGGAACCAGGGAAGGCTTGGGCTGAATGATCTTGATGCATCTATTTCTCACAGCAATTCAAGAATGCATTTTGCATCCAGCCTTGCGCAGACAGACATGGTGAGCATCATGACCCCATGGCAAGTGTAAAGGACTATGGGAAGACCTCAGTGGTTGCACAGCTCAGCTGTGCCCCCTGTCAGCTTCAGAGATGCAGCCACATAGTATTCAGCATCAGAGACGTTCACTGAGGGATGACTGCTATGATACACACAAACCTGCTAGCAGGTTAGCTTGGTACACCTCAGAGTAGAGATCCCGCACACAGCGGGATTGCAGGGCAGCAGCCTCATCCCTGCATTTTGCCTCAGTTTTCATCAGCAGTTGGGACTCTGTGGTTGCAGTCACCCACTGGCTCAGTAGTGTCATTTTTAATCCTTTTAATATTTTTCTTTTTAAGATCATCTTAGCTCGGGGGCCACATGGAGGCTGAATGGCAGGGAGCCTGTAAGCTTTGGGGTTGCACAGGGAAAGGCACAGTCTGCAGCAGTGCCGCTATGCACATCACGGGAAGAATTATGGTTGATTTTCACATATATCTATAACATCTGTGTGGCTAATAAAATTGACAGAGTTTGTCATAATCAGCCTGTACTCTCCAGTGAGAGAATTATGTCTGAGCATTTGGAAATCTCATGCACAGGCAGTTACTGAAGGAATATGCTGTGAAGATTAAGTTGTTTCTGCATGGCAATGGATGTTCACACAGAAACGCAGTGCCATTTCTGCCTTCACAGCAGGGCTCTCAAAAAGAAGATATTGTTAAATGGGACACAGGTATTAGCTAAAAAACCATACATATGTGCAGGCACCCACCATAATAAGTGTGCGTTTACATAGAATTATAGAATCATAGAATAGTTAGGGTTGGAAAGGACTTAAGATCATCCAGTTCCAACCCCCCTGCCATGGGCAAGGACACCTCACACTAAACCATGTCACCCAAGGCCTCATCCAGCCTGGCCTTGAACACTGCCAAGGATGGAGCATTCACACTAGAGTAGCATATTTCCAGTGCATCCAAAACTAATCCCAGAAATGTTGTACTGGACAGCCCAGTCCCTGAGTCTGGGTGACAAAGGGAAACCCCCAGGAAGAGCAGCATTAAAGATACTGCTCTGATTTCCTATCAAACCCTCACCCACTGGCATGCCTCACGTTGCCTGTGCCTCAGGGTTGGCTCTCAGGAAGATGTAAGCCCTGAGCTGGCTCTGTTGTGGTGTGTTGTGCTGGGCTGTCTGGTCACTTCCATGTTGGTGCTTTCTGAAGTCCAGCACAGAAAAATAACAGGGCTTGGTAAAATCCATGTTCTGTTGCTGGATCAAATGTAAAATCAACTGGTAGCTGTCAGGTTCCCAGAAAAAAATGGACAAATATTGCTGAGGTGACAAATTCTGATCATATTCGTTTTATAGACATTGATAGTTGAAAAACTGTACTCAAGAGAGGTTCATACATTCTATATTTATTTACTGCATTTCGTTGGCTATGGGCTTAAACAAAATTGGTTTTGCATCCAAAATGTAACACCATAAGCGCAAGAAGGCAGACAACCACAAGTCATTTGGTCATCCAGTTCCTTTGCATGTGCATGTAACCACTTCTTTTTAAAATATCAGAGTGGGAGACATTTAGGAGTTTCTTAAAAATGCAGACTCTGATTTTTCAAGATGATGACTTGATTTGGTACAAGTCTGGAAACTGTGTATTTTTGACTGTGCCAGTTCTGTGTGTCCCGCCTCTTCATAGCCCTCTCAGTGCTGTGACTTGAAAAGCCGCCTGGAGCAGCATGTGGTATTGCTCATTTAAGTTCAGGAAGAATCTAAACTAAGTGAACCTCTTCTGTAACTCTCCTATCTTTCTGGAATAGATATAGCCATTCCTGCTCCACCTTTTGGGAGAGTTCTGGGGCCTGATCCAGAATACAGGTTTCTGAGGATGTCAGATCAAACCCACGCTGCTGTAAGAAGCAAGCACAGAACTGCCATTTAAAAGTGAGTTCAAGTCTTTTATCGTTTTAGATCCAATGATGATAAAGACAAATGCATTGGGTTAATAATGCTTCTACCTTGAAATTTAATTTAAAATCCCTTGTAATGTAATCACATTTGGGTGTGCCATTACCCAGATGGAGAGAAATTTGTTTTGTTGAGAAATTACTTTAGCATAAGAATGACTTGAGTTTATTAACAGGGAGAAAACATCACTCCCTTCCCCAACCACTCCCCATGCATTCCAAAAATAAGAAACTCATTTCAACATGAACATTACTGGTTAAAAAATAATTACACATAATGAAATGTCATATTTCACACTACTCCCTGCAAACCACGCTGCTTAGTCTTCCCCAAAACACTGCAGGGTGTAACCAGCTCTTTCTTCCTCCTTCATGAAAAGAATATTTCACAATGGAATTGTGCGATGACAAAAAAAGAAGAAGAAAAAAAAATGATGCTGGAAGTGCATCACTACCCAGAGTGACACAAGGAATTGCCACAGGCCACTGCATATAATCCCACACAATATTAAGTAGTCATTGTATCTCTTTCCAAGGCTTCATTCTTCTTTTGTGACCTACAGCCTCAGTGAGAGTTTTTACAGAAATAGACCACTCTGGAATAGCAAATTTGGGAACCCTGTCATTTGATACAAAGTTTGGCTTAGAATGTTGTTTTATTTTAAATGTATCTTTCAGCTGTTGTCATTAAAATTGTTAAATAGCATTAGAAACATGTTTTGTCAATTACCTTGGGGACAAGTATAAAAGACCTGGCTGTTAAGTGTGTGCCACAGAAAATAAGACTGCCCAATGCTAATACTGCATGAAGAACTACTTTATGTTGGTGTGTGCAGGGCAGGACGAATGTCAGCACACCTCACCCTCCTTATGGAGCATTTCCACTGAGGGACAACTCTAATTAATTGTGATTAGATATTCACAAACCAGGAACATGCTTTCCATAAGTGTTTGTTTGCATTTAAAAGCAGATTTCTGCAAAGATTCTGGTGCTGACAGTTTCACTCCAGGAGCAGTTGCAAATCATAGATGCAATACCCCCATGTGCACAAAGTGTGCAACCTATGTTCATTGAGTCTTCTTTACCAGCTAGGTTTTGGGTTGTTTCTTCAAGTAGGACTTTGGTGACACTGGTATCTATTTTGTTAAATAAATTTAGAATGTGAAAAAACGTGTCCGTTGTTCTGCATAAAACTGAATTGTACAAATTTTGTGACAAAGAGCAAGAGTATTCAACATATACATTAATGCTAACTAATTTCTAATCATGTATTTATTAATATGGGCAATACTGCTTATTTGTAGTTCTGTGAGGTTAGGTTTGGGTGGATAAAGCTATATTGTTCCTACAACATTCTCTTTCAAAGAAATATATAAAAATAATCTTATGACATTACTAAGGGAAGACACTGCTAAAGATTATCTATGATTATCATAACTCCTGTAGACTGGGATAATGGCGCTGAGTTAAAGTTCCTGTAGCAGGATTTTTGCATACTCCAGAATGGCAAGAGGGAAACCAAAGATACTTTTTTCTTTACTCCTTAATGCTCCACCCTGAACTAAAATAGGTAGAAATGTTGGAAGAAATAAAAGAAACAAGGCACAGGCAAGTAAGGAACTGATTGGAAATCGCAGGAACAACATAAAGACAGGGAAAGAAATTTAAGTAAGCTTTTTTTTAAATTTTTCTCCTTGAATGAAGCAGTTAAGAGGGGGAAAAGAATGCTCATTTTAAAAAGTGAATTTTTAAATGTCCTTTGAGTTTAACGCCCAGCCTTCTCCTGCCTATAATTAGAAGTACACAACGGTAGCATTTATTTACCCTGATAACATTTTGTTTAAAGAAATATTTTGAAAAATTGCAGTCTGGTTTTTATTGCTGTGCTTTGCTGGATGTCTGGGATAGGTTATACAGCCACCCATAACCCACTCCATCCTCAAATCCAAGCGTGCTTTAAATTCAGAGCTTTGAAAACCAGCTAAATTTACACCCAGCTTTCTCTGGAAATAAATCTGCTCATTTAGATGAGGTCTCATTTGAAATGGCTTAGCCCAATAATTAATCATTTCATTCTCTTTATATATTTGTGGGTATTTGAAAGAAGTTTGATTAGTTACCAGTGATTACACTTCCTAACACCCTGCAAAGGAAATAATAAAATAAAACCCGTCAGGCTTTTGGAAAGGATTGCTTGGGCTGAATTTGGGCTGAATTTAATAGTGACTTCCTAACTGGCAATTATTTGTCTGCCTTTAACAGGAACTCTCTACTAAAAGAGATTATCACCCAGGAGTTATACCAAGTTTCTTTTTAAACCGTGTGATGGGAAGATAGGAACAAAGCAGTGATGGCTTTTCAGTTTCTTCCCAGGCTGGGATGGCACAAGGTGCTGTTTCAGATCACAAAAGCACAGGTACCCACCAACCCTCTGCCTGGCCCCATGCTCAGCCTCCTCCTGCTCAATCATTTGGGCTAGTTCAATACATGCAAGAAAACAGGCAAGCTTCCAGTTGCTGATCTGTTATTTCTAAAGGCACTAAATTACTTTAAGGAGTCTTGAGATTCAGGTTTAAAGATGTTTGCTTAATCCCATGGTGTTTTGCTTATAAGGAGCTGCAGAGGGGAAAGATCGTGTCAGTCTGGGTAGTTATTACACATCTAATACTGCCCATCATTTCTTATCTGTATTGTGGCCACAGTGGATGAATGTCAGAGTTCAACATACCCATGCTGTTTAACCTGGTGCTATTATCACAATGACCTTAACCAGCTAGGCAGTTCACAGAGCAGGCACTAAACAGAGCATGAGATGAATTTAATGGATTACTAGGGAGTATGTTATTGCAAGGAGAAGCACCTGTGGAGCAACATATTTACCTCAGTTCCACTGAATGAACATGTTGAAAGTGAATTGGCACAGCTTTCTGCTTTATGAAAGGAAGTATATTGTCATTCTTCATGCTTTCATTAAGAGGATTTAAGGCAGAGGATGCTGAAATGATTCTGTGTTGGCACCAAAAAAAATCACAGATTAATAAGTGAAGCTTGAAAATAGTAAAGCATCTGATTTTTGCTTTTTCATCCACAAGCCTAATAAACCAGGATGAAACTATTAACATACAAATAGACAACCTTCTGATTAAAACAGCAGCAGCCAGCCCAGCCTGAAAAAGACCTCTTCACACAGAAAACAATTATGATGGCGAATGTTGTCCGATTCACTTCCATTTACAACAAACCTAGAAAATCAAAATATAACTAATCATAATTTTGCAGAAAACACTGGTTTTATTTAAAAATCAAGATGCTCTTGATTTTTACGCTCATGATTGGCATTTTAAAAGCCTCCAAATCCACTGCAAGGTTTTACTTCTTTGAGTTTCTACTGTAGATGTATACTATAAAGAAAAGTAAGCCTTTGGGGTAAAGTATTGTGGGAAACCTCCCCAGAGTAAAGGCAGAAATTATCCCAGATTGTACTGCTATAGTATGTTTACTTTCCTTTCCTGCATCTCCCCTAAGATGATTTTCTGTGGGACGAATCTACTTTCTGACTAACCATCACTTAGCAATCTATCTCCTGATGATGACAATCTAGTGGAAAGAAGTTTCCTGATTTTAAAGTCAAGACACAACAACTGATACCACTAAACTATTTCAGCTTTTGCATAAAAGAAATTTTGATTTGTGATGAAATAAATGACTGGCACAGGAGAATTTTTCCTTGTGACAAAGCAAACCCAGTTTCCTGTTTACGTGGACTGAGCACAAACCATCGTGAAAGCCTGTCCAGAAATATGCTTGCTCCTTTGAGAGGGGAGGCTTTCCAGAACGCTGTGCTGCCTAATTCCAGCTTATGCAAGTGGAGTATAAGTGGTACCAAGCCCTATTGAATTTCCTCTTGCCCCCATTCCAAAAGGGTGTAAATACATGCCTAAACCCCTCCTTATTCAGGATAGTGCACAGGCTCATCTGTAGCTTAAAGCATGTGTTTAAGTCTATTTGATTTGCAAGGTGAACACATGCATATGTTGAGATATATTTTTAACATGTCTTGAAACTCAATATACCCTGTTCCTTCTGGAGGAAGGAGTCAAGATGAAATTTCCAGATGGAAGTAGGAGTACCTATAGAATTATCTGAGGAATCCCCTTCATTCCACCTGAGAGAAGCAGTTTTCTTCGATGTTTTAAAAAGAAGTCTTAACATGGTTAGCTTTGAAATGTTGACACTTTTTGGTATCTATCCTATGTTTGATATTGAGGCAAGTATGCATTTAATGTGTCAGTGAGCTTACCATCCACTTTCCTTTAATTTCATAAAACTTATTTTGAATATTCTTTTTGAGCAGGACATAAAAGCTGCTTATGTCTCACTTATTTAGGTGGTCCGAAACCTGATCATCATGTATTATAAAAGATTTCAGGGTTGGAGCATGGTGGTATATGATTTCTGCATCAGACAGAGTTAAAAACCTAGTTAGACAGCTAAAGTAGCCTTCAAATGTGCAGACGCTCTTTTACACTCCAAAATAGTTGCATCAGCTGTCAAACAAGTGGACAAATGATGCAGACAAGCAACCAAGGGTTTTCATTTGTGAGTAATATTAATTGTGGGTGTAAAATGAAAGATATAGTAAGTGATGAAAGTACCACTCAGTAGCTGGATGAAACTCTTTCTGAAAGGGGAGTTAAAAATGGGACACTTTTATAAGCAAATAAAATTTCAGCTCTGCACTGACCCTTTTTTGTTCTTGAAAAAATATATAATAGTGCCTACTGATTCTTGTTCTCCTTGATTTTGGTTTTCTAGCAGTGTATTCTGCCTCAGCATTCATTAGTCTGGAGTAATTGGGCTGAGAGAGCAGTGTTCAGACCTCAGTTCAATATGCAAGGCAAATAAATTAAGCAATTATCTGATACAGAGTCACAGAGTAGCATCAAATGGAAAGTAATGGTGCCAAATCAAGACCACATGTTTTTAAGAGGATTATAAACTTAAGTGATATGCAGCTAAATGTCATCTATTCGCAAAGAATTGAGGAATTTGAAAAAAATCCTTTTGAAGATTCTAGTGAATATAGTAATTGTAAAAACACTTGCCAGGATTTTTCTGAGGTCAGTGTCAAGAAGTCTGAAATTCAGACAGAAATGACTCTGTTCCCGATAATCCTTTCTGAATGAGTCTCCTGATTGCTCTTCTCTAGGGTCTGATCATTTCCCCAAGGAAGAGTAGACATCTGAACCAAAGATTTCAAGCAGTGATTGACCTCACAAGTTTTCAGAAGTTTAAGTTTTTATAAAATGGACCATTCTTCATTTACAAGGATTTAAAATCTAAAGATCTAAATGAGATGCTTTCTGCTTTTTTTTTTTTTTTTTTTTTTTTTAATACTGCGTTTATGGCATGTAATGCCCTAAGTTTGCAGTGCCTTGACAAAAGACCTTCATATTTTCCCTATCTAGATACTGAGCTCTTCACCTCACGTCTGTCACTGAGGTCTACATGCTGTTGCTAAGCCTCCACTATCACATACAAGGGTGGAGACAGGGTAGCAGTTTTCCCTGGAGAAGAGACAGATAATCATGCCAAGTTGCATAGAAGTATTGGCAATAGCTTTCTTGGGGAGAGATTGAGACAGATTTTGACAGAAGCCAACACCCATTTTCAGATGAGAAATATTCATCCCACCATCTAACTCCTTAGACTCTTCTCCAGCAGATACTTCTCTGGGAAAACACTCACTGCTGCATGTCTGAGGCCGGTGGAGATCCTGTGACTTGCTCTGCTGTTCCTAAATATGATGTACCCACTCTGCCTGTGCTCATGCTCTCTACTGCATTTTTGCCTACATAAAATAATATGAACAACTGATTGGCTACTTTTGAATATAAGAATGTGAGCAAAAATGGTTTATCCATGCTTCTTGTCTTGTTTCTAGAGACTTTACAGTGGTATCTTGTCTTGTTTGTCCTACTATCAGTCTGGTCCTCATTTTATATAGTCTGGCAGTTTGGGGTTTACAGTGTCCTACCTGCAGGTAGTAAGGAGTCTAATGTGGCTAACATCTCCTTGAAGTGATGTAGGAGAGATGAGAAGGAGCCCATGGTTGGTATATACACTGCTGGTTCAGTCAAAATTGACTCTGCATACACAAATGATGTAATTTTGGATACATTCAGGCACCAAAGAATCACTGGTTCTCTCTCATGTTTTTATTTTTAGAATAGCTGTAGTTTGGATATTAGCTTACATAAGCTAAATGGTCTGGAGTTTGGTGTTAAGACAGGGTCATATAAACCTCTTTATTCAGCCAACTCTGACAGCTGAATTCAAAACGATTTGGACAGGTCTGCTATAAAGACCTGAAACACGTAGCCAAGAGGACACAATTCCCAAATAACCTAAAATCTCATTGACAAACGCAAACAAGCAAATAGGCAATTTTAAAGCTTTTGCATAGAAGACGCTAAAGACCCTTAAGACTAAGTCATTAAAATACAAGAGTGAAAAGGGATGACAGAGGATTCCCAAATGCACATTTCAAAATAGACATTACACAATGGCCAGAAATTTTTGGAAATCAAGGAGATAGTAGTATCTCCCGTTCAGATAACTCAGCAGGCAAAAAAGTGCTGCGAGCTTTGGAAATCCTCTGGAACACAGGGATGGGGATCAGAAGGCAGAGGTAATGGAAGGGCACTTTGTGGGCTTTACTCTGTCCCAAGACTCTGCATCCTATTTGCAACAGTAAAGGAACACACAGTGTTGGTTTTCTGCAATAAGCAGGATATTGTTTAGATTCTTTTCCAACGCAGTATTATCAAGGGTTTTTTTGTTGTTGTTGTTTTGTTTTTAATTGAGGGTAACAGCAAAGTTCAGAGTACCCTGTGCAGATGTTACAGGGACACGAAAGTACAAGATAAGGTGCTTCCTACCACAGGAAGGCTATTTTAACAGTTGGGTTTTAAGCTGATATTTATGACGGAAGGAAAGTCAAAGGCAACAATAATTAATGTCATCATAATGGTCCAGATTTTCAAAGAAACATTGTTGGATTAGGAGCTCAGTTGCTTCAGCTTTTCAGAAGACTTTAACACAAGATTAGGCAGCATTCAAAAGACAATGAGGGTTTTCTTTTTTCCTAATTTTTTATATAAGGAATCTATGTGTGTTCAAGTATATGGATTGCAGATGGAAAAGTGTGTTAACAAAAGAGAAGGTAAATTTGCAGGCCTCACCAACTTCCCTCATTAATGGTTTTCAGCAGAACATGCTGAGCTTTGTGACTTTTTATTTATCATTAAAACAATTTTTTTTATATTTGCTGAATGGTTAAAATTTCTTTTCCTGATAATTTGGGGAGGTAGCTGTTTATCATATGGAATGATAAACAAAAGCAACAAAAGTATTTTCAAATGGGTTAGTTTGCAGCCTTATAAAGCTATGCTTCATGAGTTTATTTGCATCGTCAGTAGAATCTAAACTAATTTAATTCGTGGTAGGGAGTGCATGTTAATGACTGCACTGGGTGGTTAAAGGTACCACCTTCTTACTCAGTGGTTCTGATCTACAAGCAGGTCAATAGATCAAAACCACATGCTATCTCATGGGTGGTAAGGACCCTGTGTGAAATGAATTCATATTGACCATGTCATTCTCTGTAGATACTTCTGTACATCACAAAAACTTCTACTATGGTTTGCTACCATACCAAAGAGTCCAAAGGTTGAATTAGGTGTAGAAATTAGCTATATTCCTACCAGCAGGATGAGGTGTTCCTTGCCAATGGGAAAGGAAGGGAGGGAGCTCTGTCGTCAGTGAACAGCATTTATGCTTTCTCAATTTCCTTCCTTGCAGGCTTGTTCTGTCAAGAACTCTCTGGCCTTCACAAGCTTGAAAAACTGTATAAAGGAAGCAAAAGAAAAGGTATTTCAAGGAACGAAATTAAGAATTGTAAAGACCTTTGAATAACTAGTGTTTTCAAACTGGGTTAAAGCAGACTTAGAGTAATCTGACATGATGTAATCCTAGTGAAGTTGCAGGAAAGCAGAAATTAAGTATTTATTTGGGGTATTACAGTGTCTAGTGTAAGATATTGTTAAGTACTGTCAGTAAATCATTATATATTTATTTCAAAAAATAAGAACTTAAAAGAAGAAAAGAAGTTTCAGATTAGAATGCAGTTGCTGTACATGCATTATACATGCTTCTCCTTCTGTTCCACTAATGGATCCTGACTGCCAGAACAGCAAAACGAACCACTGAAATTAGCGGAACTAAGACCCAGATCTATTAAAAATTTTCATTTGCCTCCAGTGTAGAATTTCAGACAGATCCCTGATTTCTATGAAGCATTTCCAAAGTATCAGAGCTATGCTGTGAAATGAGTTTTCTCTCAAAGGGAACGAGCTTGGTGGTGATAGAAGCCATTGAAACTTCTGCTTCCAAATGGCCAGGCTGCAAAAGACATGAAAAACAAAGGATAAAGCATCTCTAGTGGCATATCATTAATGCTGGTGGCAAGTTGAGGAACTACTAGGGAAAGCAACATCAATAGTGGAGAAGGCTGAGATGAATGAAGCAGTAGTCATCAGCATGGAAATGCCACCTTAATTATTCTGGGTTCTAAAAAGAACTAAATCAAGGCCGATATATTGTACCGAAAGCTGAAACTAGAGCCACAAGCCATCCATTTAGGCTTCACTACCCAATCTCTTCAGAGGTGTATCTCAAGTCACCACTGGAAAATAATGTCTCTTACTTTTAAGTCCTTGGTGATCTCCCACTGCTTAAAAAGCCACTAATCCAAAGAGTTTCAAATTCTGAGAAAAATCAGAGAAGAAATACTATTGCAGTTAAAAATTTGTTTATGGGTCACCTAACAAATAAAACATGAAATGGAATTTATTGGCTAGACCAGTTACCTGCTTCAGAAATAATGGTGAAAATAACATAATATACTGCAGAATTATCAACAATCAGATCTCCAGTACAGAGCACTTATCAGGAAACCTTTTAGTATTAAGTTATGTATCATTTTTAAAGCTGCCTCAGCATGCTTTGCTTTTGCCAAAATAATGGAAGTCCGAGCCTTTGCTGGGAATTTCCATACTTCTGTGGCTTTAAGTTGTATCCTTCAATTTTTTAATTTTTGGTGGTTTTTTTTTTTTTTTTTGGTAATGGGAAATTTTAGTGTCTGGAAAATTTGAGATGCCAAAGGAGCCCCCAAAAATGTATATGTAGGAGAGGGTTTGGGTTTCCTTTGAATCCTGGTCAGAATCTGGAAAACAGAACCAAACCTCAGAACCAAAAATTCCTGCATGATTTTTCAACATTTCTGCTAATGCCGAGTTCCAGGGTCTGGTTTACATTGGGAAACCTTGACTCCTGGCTCCAAAGGGTTCAATTAGTCAAAATGGTTGGCAGATGGAAAAAATAAAGTTCCATCTAGTGTTGTGTACAATAAAAATAGACTCAAGACACAATGGCCTTACCTTGAACTTTGCAGGCCAGCGTCACATAATGATAAAGAGGGAGTCAGCTTTTAAAACCTCGATTATCTACCAGCACACGGACAGAGTGCCAAGCTGGGCTGCAAAGGGAAGAGGCTCCAGAATTCAGCAGCCTGAGCGTGTGATTATTAATGCAATCATTTTTAGTCCAGATTGAAGATGCAAATTCTGGCAATGAGAAATAACTTGACATGGATATTATGAGATTACCAAAACCATGTATGGTAGTAATAACAATAATCATCTGTTATTTGAAGAGACGCTGAAATCCATGGAAATTTTAAAATATAATTCTTAGAAATCTGTTTCCTTAATGCTTTGTCTTTCGTGAAAATGGCAGAAAAGCAGATAGATAACACTTTTGACAAACAAATAGTTTTTATTTTATACTTATAGACAGACTTAGATGCCCAACTTTAAGAACTTGATTTTGAAAATACAATTATGGAGCAGAAACATAACCCATATCCCAGTTTGACATCAAAATTTGGTTTTAGTCCAAATATCCCAT